>NC_056748.1:340646094-340946094 GCF_019279795.1 Protopterus annectens | reverse complement strand
CAAACTTGATGTTCATAGACAGCTCAGATTTTACTTGGATAGAACAAAAAGTTTTAGGAAATCTGAACAGCTTTTCATTTCCTTTTCAGACTCCAGGACAGGTATGCCAGTGGCCGAAACACCTCTGTCCAAGTGGTTATCTGATTGTATCACATTTGCTTATTCAGCTGCTAATATGCCCTTACAACATAAAATTAAGGCTCACTCCACCAGAGCAGTGTCTACATCCTCTTCTTTTTCTGCCAGACGTCCTATAGATAGCATTTGTGCAGCAGCCACTTGGTCAAGACCTCATAACTTTATCAGTCATTACAAAGTAGTTAACAGGGTCTTCTTTGGGTCTACTATCTTGAAAAACATACTCCTGAGAGCCACCTGAGATAGATGGTGCTTGGGAAGCTACCCATCTGTAAGAATGAACAGCGAGATAGAACAACTTCACATAAGGAAGTTATGTACTTACCATAACGTTCCATGTACATTGTTCATCTTGCTTTCATTCTTACTTCCCACCCTCCTACCCCATCCAGGGCTTTTCAAAGACCGAGATGCTGGATTCTTCTTGGTTGCTCAACCCTCCTTTAGCTTTCTCTTATGGAGTGATAGAATGACATATGGTAGTATTATATGCAGCAAACAAGATTTGAGGTAACTCTAAGTGCATCAAGGGATAGGGACTTGGCCTCAAGCTGTCTGAAGACCTTGAGCTTTGTAGTAGTCCAACTCGCAGCCAAGGATTGGTTCTGAACCCATCTGTAAGAATGAAGGCGAGATGAACAACTCACATGGAACGTTATGGTAAGTACATAACTTCTTTTTCTTTTTCCACATACACATATGTTCTTACACTGCTCTTGAAAGCCAGGTCTATCATGAAATACACTGATTTTTAACACCCACACTGATACTGGCACTGGACCTGATAAGTCAATTCTGTCACAAGATACACAGATTAACACACACACACAAGCATATACTCATACTGATAATTCCCCTTACAAGCCAAGTCTGCCACAAGCTGCACAAACAGAAATACACACCTGCATGGACAAGCAACTCTCACACTTATGCACATACAGCCAGATAGGCAGGCAGACAGACACATACTCACTCTCTGACAATGCCCCTAATAAACCTGGTCTATCCCAAGTCTCATACACACACACACACACACACACACACACACACACACACACACACACACACACACAGACACACACACACACACACACACACACACACACACACACACACACACACACACACACACACACACACACACACACACACTATTCATCTATTTTCTATGTTGGAGGAAGCAGAGCACATGGATAAACAATAGAGAGAGAGGAAGGACATGCAGATTCCTTGTAGAAGAAGCCACAACCAAGGACAGAACCAGAGGCATAAACTGCGAGACAGCAGCACTACCTGCTGTGCTGCTGTGTCAAATGATCAGTTATTTTCACATTCATCTTGTTTCTGCAAGACCATCAAATATATCCACTTATTATCTGCAGTGATGATGCTTGTGATAGAAAGTGAAATAATTTATGACAAACTTGTTATGCACACAAATACACATACAGGAATAGACCATAGCAATACTATATTGCAATGATTTCTGCAAGTACAGTACATTGTTTGATATTAATCATGCCACTCCAGATCAGTGACTGCTGTTTAACAGTGATTGAACAACAATAGCAGGGCTATGTCACTTGTATACAAAGATCATATCTGTATCCATCAACCACCTAAGTACTTCTCAGATGTCTGATTGTGATAAAATAATGATAATAATAATGACAAGAATAAAGCATTCCATCTTATTTCACACAAATGCACAATTATCTTGCAAAGCCAGGTTAGTAACTGTTTAAAATGAGAGAGAGGACAAGTTACTTTCATCCACAAACAGATCCTGTCCCCACAAATTATAGCCACTTGTGTTTTCACTTTACAATTCTTAATGTGATAACAAATGATGGCCATGTAATGTATCTCATGTTTTCTCCACAAAAACAGTAGCTGCACATTAAAGTATTGTAAGTTGTTTCACACAAATCACATTCATTCTGCAGAGGCAGAATAATGAACAAACACGAGCTGTTCGTCATTTCCCTCCACAGACAACCCCTGAAACTGCTTTACATAAATCCCATTATTTCTTCAATACAGGAATAATGAGTCAACAACAGTAACTTGGAGGACATACCTTTTAACTAATGAGGGCAAATAATCTTGAAACTCCATACATGATGGTGTGTTCCACAGTATCCCTAATCATTTCATTTGAGAAGTCCAATTTTCCATCCAGCTACAGAAACATGAAATCTGCTCCATTTTTTTCTGAACTCAATCCTACTGTGCATGCTTTGTCTCTTTCATTTCTCACATTTTTTCATCCTTGGCTCATTGGTTGAGGCTTGACTCCTTACACCTACTGATGCTGCAATCACATGAAGTGCGAGTCAGAGGGGGCATGAAAGTACATTGTGACATCCCATTAGTCAATGCTAAAAATCAGACAGTACCAATAAATCAATGCATCTGAGAGGTATATACAGCATTTTTACAGGGTACCACTTTTCTATTGATATGAGTGTCTTTACTGAGATATGGAAAAAAACTTGTGAAAGCAACCTTGGCTTAGTGGCTCCCTAGATGGCTGTCCAGGTCACATATGTCTAAGTCCAGCCATGTCTACTAGAAAAAGTAATGTCACAATAACTTGTACAAAGCCAGTAAAGTCTTTGAAGTTTGAAAACATGGGTGGTTAGGTTTGACAATTCCCACTGCCAACATGCAACCAATCAGCTAGTATGTTGTACCACTGTGTTCACTATAGTCAATATTTTCCAAACAGTAGCAAATATGTGCTGTTTTCCAAACCTTGAGAAAGTCTGACTTATATGAGGCAAACTATGGCTATTACCAAAGCAATAGCAGTGCAGTTCTTATTTGTTAACTAGCAGTGCTATACATATAAAGCAACAGCTGTCAAGATCCATTTTTCCAAGTGCAGTTTAGTAACAAATCAGTCAGTGGACAATAGACATTAAGGGATGTTTGGATAAACACATTAGCACAAGTGCAATCATGGAAGAGAGATCCTCACATTATTGTGTAAGGGAGGGAAATCATGCTAAGTTTGCTAGTACAATCCTAGTCTAACCTAGTCTGTTATCAAAACCATTTTATGATTTGTAGGCCCTTAAGTGGTTCAAAAGGACTGCAAATATTGTGAGTGTAGGCACTAAGTGTATCACAGTAAGTTTCCTTGATGTAAACAAATATTCGATTTTATAAGTATTTGTATTGTTATAAGTCTTTTGGTTTAAGCACTTGGCCTCAGGCCAGTTTTGTTACATTAAGAAGGTTTGTGGTCTGCACTCTTGAGGTGGGAGAAGTAGCTTACATCCTTCTAAGTTGGGAGTTGCTGGTTGAAGGCTTAGTGTCTGTTATTCTAAAAGTGTCTTAGTTCTGGTTTAAGCACTTGGGCTTCAGGCCAGTTATTTTACATTAAGAAGGTTTGTGGTCTGCACTCTTGTGGGAGGAGATGGTAGATTCTGCCCATCTGAGCTGGGAATTGCTGTTTAAAGGCTTAATGTGCCTGCTTATTTGAAGTGTTTCTTTCTGAAATTGGTGTGCCTTGTTTGTTGTAGCATAAACTAGATTCAGACCTGTTGAATCTAGCTTTGTTTGTATAACTTGAGCACTAATCCAGGTCATCTTTTTTGAGAGGGTTCCCCTGCACCCTAGTGGCTGGAGTGTGTGGGCAGAACTTGTCTGATTTAAGATTGCTGGAACAGGGTTCAGTTTTGAGCTTTTTTATTGGTTAATTTGTTTAAATCAGTTTGTTCTTTTTTTGCTACTTTATATTTAAGTGTGTATCTGTTCTCCTGTGTTACATTGACCTAAACAGAGTTTAAATATATTTAACATAGCCTGGTTACAGGTTTTGCTGTATTCAGATCTGTTTGCGTGATTCCTGGCTTTCCTGTTATGCATCTTGTGTTGGCTAGTTCCTGCCTGCACTTAGTGGGGGTAAGTGAACATGTTGGAACTGGTCTGGCATAGGGTGCTGAGCTAAGAGCTTAGGGACAAGGGTTGATTGGTCAGTTCCAGTGTTTCTATTTTACTTTCATTTTTGTGGTATTTAAACCCAGCATTTGTATGGATTTCTGCTTGTTTGCCCATTGTGCACTGCCACTGCGCTGTTTTAACCTTTTGTGAGGTATCTCAGTTGCATTTTTTTCCTTTACCAGCACTCCTGTGTGAGTGAGGCCCTCGCCTGCAGCTACTGTATTGATTTTATCCAGCCCTACTCACACCTATAGGTACTCTTCAAAGATAGTACCCACTCTACTATCCATGAACTCTCTTCCACAGTTTCTGATAACCATGGATGGACAATTTCCTGTGGTTTGTGCTGCTAGTCTGGTTGATATGGGTATCCTGAGACAGTGCAGAAACTGCCTTATGTACACAGACAACCCTTTACTACTACCACCTAGGAACACAATATGTGAGAGATGCAATCACATTAAGAACCTAGAATCCTTGCTGTCTCAGTCACAAGTCTGTACATCTGGCACTGAAAAGGTTGCCTGCACAGACACTATGAAAACCATACCTCTGACACCACCCACATCTGTACAACACACTCCTACATATGCAGCAGTTCTCATCAAAAACATACCTAAACAAAAGAGACCGCTGAAGCAAAAACACACACCCACATCACAACTCACAGCACCAAGCATCACACATAGTACACACATCTGTGTCTCACAGCCTCTAAGGCCCAACCACAAACCCAACATACTAGTCATAGGGGACTCTATCTTGAGACACACAGATGTGCCCCTCACCAGGCTAGACAAAGAGAAACTCATGGTAAGTTGCTTGTCAGGTGCTAGAATCCACCATATCATGCACACACTCAGGACTCTTAACAACATGCACTGTTATGACTCTGGCATAGTCCATGTTGGTGTGAATTACTTGAGATGTACCTCTCTGGACTATATGAAGAGAGACATGATTGAGCTTGCTGAATATTTGTCTCAGACAGGTATGTCCCTAGCCTTAAGCAGCATCCTACTATCACCCAGAATGATACCTCAATACAAACAGAAAATGATTGACTTCAACAATTGGCTTAGTTTCTGGTATCATTCTAAGGGCAACCAGTACCTGACAGCCTGGGAGGACATGCTTGACAGACCACGATGCTTTGTCAGAGATGACCTTCATCTGTCTCCCCTGGGCTGTAGGCTTCTGACAAAGGCTCTTGCCTCCCCATAGTGCCTTTTTTAGGCAAAGTCATGAGCACAAAATTATCAACCTGGAAAAATTCTTATAAATGAAATTTAAAGGTCATGCTGCTAAATGCTAGGAGTCTTAGCATGAAACTGCTCTCATTGCAAGGATTCATTGCCCTGGAGGATGCAGATATTTGTGCAGTTACTGAAACCTGGTTCAAAGCTGTGGAGAGCACCCCAACCTTGCCAGGTTCATCCTACTCATCCTACCATACTTTTAGACCCCAAATGGAGGGCTACAAAGACAAAGGAGGTGGATTTTCAATATTTATCAAAGACATACACACCTCCAGGTATGACACACAGGAAACACTCGAAGTGCAGTTAACTGTTGACAAAACACCTATTCAGATTATAGCTAGCTACAGACCCCCAACCATGACTCAGGATGCCCATTCCACCTATTGGACTTACTTGAATCCATCAAGATTCAACCCTCTACCCTGGTTCTGAATGACGTTAACTACCCAACCATAGAATGGAAGACCTAGTCTAGCCCAAACATAAATGCCCAGAGATTCCTCGACTTCGTCATTGCCAGTGAATTGGATCAGCTAGTTGACACCTGTACAAGACCTGGTCCTAACCAACATGAGTAGCACTCCTACAGTGTCATCATCCTTGGTAGTATCCAACCATAAAGCGATAATTTCTGAAGTCACCATCTCCACTGACACCCCCCCCCCCCCGTCTTGGTCAAACAAAAAAACTTTTCCAAAGCTGACTACAATCTCCTCAGAGCAGGTATAAGTAGCTTCACAGACACTGTCCCTTCAGTTGGAACTAGCACTAATGTCCAGGACTGCACCAAAAAAACTATATGAGCACCTACATAGCTGTATGGACTCAGAAATACCTGACAGGACCAAATCATTTTCCTCAGGGAAGAGTAAACCTGTCTGGTGGACAGCAGGAATAAACAAATTCTATAATAGAATGAAAAAATTGCTGTCTGGGGCCAAAAAGGAGCAGTTGCCAAGTTGGAAGTAATCTCTCCTGTGCCTGAATAAGCAAATAAGGTCACTGGTGAAATCCTCTATGGCTAACTTTCAGTCCAAATTGGCCACATCCGTCAAGGACACTCACAAGGCCTTCTTCACATATGTCCACAATCTCAAAGACAACACCCAAATCTGCTCTGAACTGGTGGTCAATGATACCACATACACAAATGCCATAGATATAGCTAACCTGCTGGCAGACAGGTTCAGTGAAAACTTCAACCCCCTGTCCCCCATCAGTAAACCAGGACCTCTCCAGCACCTGCCCCCCCTCATTACCAGGGAGCAGGTCCTTAATGCCCTATCAAAGGCAAAAAATACAGTCTCTGTGGGACACAATAACATCCCTAGCTGTATCCTACATGAACTCAGGCATGGGCTCTCAGCTCCTTTAAACACCCTATTCAACAAAAGCCTGAGCACCAGCTTCATCCCAGCTGAATGGAGGACAGCCACTGTCATCCCTCTACACAAACGTGGAGCATCCAGTGACTCAGGCAATTATAGGCCCATCAGCCTAACTAGCTGATCTGCAAGGCCATGGAATGCATTATCATGGACCTTATAAACAAGGACATTGGCAACCTCCAAACACTTGACCCCACACAGTTTGGTTTTGTCAGAGGGAGATCATGTCTGTTAAACTTGGTTGACTTATTCAAAACAGTCACCAAAGACATGGACGAGGGGAAGAAGATGCACACTGCCTACCTTGACGTAGCCAAAGCCTTTGACATGATTCCTCACTCGGACATGATAAATAAACTCTCCCAGCTAGGCATCAACCCATATGTTACCAGATGGGTAGCTAACTGGCTCACTCATAGAACCCACTCAGTCAAAATAGGGGAAGCCACCTCTAGTACTGGACCCATAATGAGCGGTGTACCCCAAGGATTGTTCTTGGGGCTTCTATTGTTTGGGACATACTTTTCTGATGTGCAAGCCAAAACCAGTGGTCTGTGGCTGACCAAGTTTGCAGATGACTGCAAGCTGGGTGCTGTCTTAAATTCCCCTAGTGATGTGAACATCTTTCAAGTGGGTCTTACTGAAACTAATGACTGGTGCCAGAAGCATGGCCTCAAACTGAATGCCAAGAAATGCATCATTATCCCCTTTGAGGAAAATGTCATCCCCCCTAATAACAGCATACTAAGCATGCAATCAGTTGTGAGGGACTTGGGTACCCAGGTTGATCGAAACCTGACTTTTGACCACCACATTGCCTCCGTTGTATGGAAAGTTTTCTACATGGCCCACCTTATAAATAAGGGTATTTCATCCATGAACAAGAAGGTCATAACATCCCTGTACTCCTCCCTTATCAGACCCATTATTGAGTACAATTCCCCCTTGCCAAGCACATGCAGCAGTTGGAGGGGCTACAGAGGTTCTTGACAAGGAAATCTCAAGGTCTCAAACACCTATCCTATACAGATAGGCTAAAAGTCCTATCCCTCTACTCAGTCTCATACAGACTGCTCAGAGGTGACTTGTGTCTGGCATACAAGGCCATTTTAGACCCAGCCTTGATAGAGTTGCTGCATATCCATAATACAAACTCCACTCATGCAACCCACATGCAAGGCCTAAGCCTGGTCTGTGACATTAATAGAACTTGTTGGCATGATAGATTTGTGTCCTAAAGACTCACCCATCTGTGGAAGAGACTCCCTCTCCATGTCAAGCAGAGTATCGCTGTAGCCCTCTTTAAGAGGAATCTGGATGACTGAATGGGAAACAGAAAATACACCCCTAAAATCCTACCTGTGGCCCTGCTGAATGGGGGAAACAGGTGCTGACTTTGAGGGAACATGGGCAGAATTCTTGGCTAGGCTTATAAGGGACTCTGAACCAATAGCGTAGTATCATCCTATGAGCCTAAGTATCAGATTAGTTGCACATCAATAGAAGTGTCTCACAGTTCCTTGGAAGATGCATTAATTACTTTAAGTGCTGAGAAATAGAGTAGGGTGACAAACCGAAATGCTGCTAGTCCAGCTAGCTGGAATTTTGTAATAATTATTTGTCACTTGAAAATATTAATATGAGTTGTATAAAAATGTGACACTGCCAGCCCAGCTATCTGGAATTTTGTAAATAATCATATATCATTTGTGAATATTAATATGATCCATAGGCTTGTCTTACAAATGTAAGAGAACTATATGTTATGTGTATATTAAACTAGAGGTGAAGAAGTGTATGTTGAACTGTATGTTATGTACTGAGCTTCAATAATGTAACCACAGTGTATCCTGCTGGAGAAGAGCAGAAATGTGTATAAACTATATACCTGTGCAGATGTGTGTTTTAATGGTAGAAGTTGGAATACAGAGTTAACTTGCAAAACCTCAAGAAAGTGGAAATTGTTTTACAATTCTGTTATCTTTGTTTCAGCTCAGAGCAGACACAATGTCTAGAGTTGGAGGTTTTCCTATTGTCTTGAAACAGAAATAATTACTAGGTTTCAAATGTAAAAGTGTTTAACTGTTTTACAGTTTCCAGTTCTAGGCAAACATCTGAGAGATATGTACCTCTGACACAGAGATGCTAAAGTCTAAGTTTCTGTTAGCCTGGGAACTGAAGGCAGGTGACAAAGAATTATGTCATCCCAGCTAACCCAGCAGTAATGTGTATTATTAATTTAAGAACTATCTCAGAGAGTGAGTCTGTGTATTT
Organism: Protopterus annectens; assembly: GCF_019279795.1. NCBI lineage: Eukaryota > Metazoa > Chordata > Ceratodontiformes > Protopteridae > Protopterus > Protopterus annectens. Next base: position 340,937,081 of record NC_056748.1, on the reverse strand, counting down.
TGTATTTGTTGTTTTACCTGGAAACATCCTTTCATCAGCGCTACATTTGCATTGCTCTGTAAGTAAGATTTAGGCATAGTATCTCTTAGACATAGATAGGAATATAATAAAGATTAGTTTAGATGTTTTCTGTATTTATTTGAGACTGTCCTGCAATGTTGTTTTAAAATATTTCCTGTGATTCTGAACTCTGTAGTCACTGTGATGAGTTACTGAATATTGTCTTGCTCTTTTATTATTAAATATATTTAAACCTTTTAATTGTGGCTGGTTTGTTTAGAGATATTTAAGCTCTTAGAGTACTAGCATATGTATTTGGTGACACTGTATGGACCACTCCTTAATAGCCTTAGCCTTCGTCACACTTACCATTTGGATAATAGTAACATTACACAGTAGGATTGGTCACCCTTTGTAAGGGCCTTATAGTACCTGAAAAAGAGATAGTTGGTGGCAATGATAACTACCTTTTAGTCTGGGCAGAAGGAGACATAGCTAGTAAACCTGTGCCAGCTTTTCCCAGGACAGTGTGTGTGTGTGTGTGTGTGTGTGTATAAATCAAATCTCAAAGTTTGTGTGTGTGTGTGTGTGTCAGCTACTTAGGCAGGGACACGAAACATTGATTAGACAGAAAGGGTGCTGGAGGTTTTGGCTTGACTGCTCAGCTGAGATCTTTACCCTATAGCTGTGCCAGTGGGGAGTCTTACTGGGGATCATTCTGGAGAGAGAGGTAGAAACCATCCCCAGACTGATTGTGATTTCTGTGTGCTCTTAAGGGAAATCATACTTTACTGTGTGTGTACTTGTCATCCTCCCAATGTGCATGTCCCTCACTGATGCTAGTGGTGAGGATTGAGGCTTACTGGGCCAGTGCTGGAGCGTCACAGTGAGAAAAACAGCATTTAGTAAAGTCATGGGATGATATGGCATTTAGAGAGGAGAAAACAGGTTATATTTCTCTGAGAGAAAGTATTTACAGACAAGACTGCATTTGTTATTTAAAGAAGTTAGTTACTCAACATAATGAGCAATGTACAAGCAGAAATTGCCAAGCATGGAGCTAGCATTAAAAAGCCACAAGGCAGGTAAATTGTTAAAACAGCTTACTTTGTGAAGACTGGGTCCTTCCTTTGTATGCGTGGGTTTTAATCTAGTTCTCCAATTTTTTCAAAAAATGTCATAAAAAATAATATTCAATTAATATACATGCACAATAAACAATAACAAATATCAACAAATCTTATAACATGTATATCTACACAACAGAAAAATTATTTTATTGATAAGCCTATCCCTCAAAATTTTTCTTGAAGTTGAGACATCACAGAAGACAACTCACCATACCTCACTGCCTAAAGTAGTGTAGAAGCTATTGCATTTGCATGCTAATTGCTAAATGCAACAAGAGGAGAGTCTTTTATCCTAGCAATGCAAGTCATACACTATGCCTCACAGGTGAAACACCCTGCACACTCAGCACTGACAGGGGAGGCTAATAACAACAGAGCCACTGTGAAGCACAGGTCTGCTCTACATTACTCCGTCTCCCCAGTTTGTTAGCAGAGACCACACACAGTCATACATCCTACACCAAAAGTCAGACACTTATGCATGTACACAACCACACATACAAGCAGATACACAGACAAACACAAACATACACTCACACACACACACACACACACACACACACACACACTGACAAACACATATGCACATATATCTTATTGTACACCAGCACGTTTCTGCACTACTTCCTTGACTTGGCAATTCAGGCACAGATAAACTGCTGTCCTTCATCTTGTAAACCTTCTCCAACACTGAAATGCACAGGTGCATGCACCTGAATTGCTGCATACATTTGCACATTTTGTTCAATATTCTGCACAAATGTTGTTTAGTACTGAAATGTATGAACTGCCTCAGTAAGCAATTTATCCTGCATGGCAGTACACCAGGATGCTAATTGACCTCATTACAGCATGTGACACCAAACCTCTCAAGTTTGTTGCTTAACAGTAAAGGGAACTATGAATCAGGGAAGCCTTATCTAATATAGAGAGCAGCTTATTCCGCTTAGTTCACTAGACAAGCTATTTATGAAAATTTCCCCTTAGCAACCTGGAAATAGAATATAACCACAGTATGTACTTTTAGAGGATCATTTTTTGACAGTTTTAACAGAATAGTTTGTGGAACACACGGTGTCACTACCATTTGTTACATGCTGTTCTGCTGTACACATCCTCAGATTTATTAGCGCATTCAGACCTTGCAGTCTTACATCTCTCGTAATTAATAATGGATATACCATTGGAAATATTAGGGACACCTGCTGATTTTAGATTTGTACATAAAGCTGTTGCTTTGCCACCACCTGACATTCGCCAGTTCTGCTTGCATTTTTATCGGTATATGAAACATAATGCTGTAATGTGTGTACTGTATAAATGTTACTTCTGTTGATACAATTGCCTTTATAATTGCCCATTCACTGATATTTTATTAGTGTTATACTGCCTATTGTCTTATTTGTAGTATGGCATTACAAAGCTGGAATTATTTATTTATTTTACTTAGTTTTATTAAATTTTCATTTTTATTTTATTTAAATGAATAAGATCCAGCTGTCACTGGTGTTTTTCCTTTGTGAGCATGTGCAGTGTTCTATAAAGTATTTTGTTTGGAGTGATACAGTATATAAATGTAAAACAATAGATCCAAAGTTAAAACTACAGGGTGGAGTTAATCTAGAGGTTATAGCTCTAGCTTTCTGATTTATTTGGTCAACCCAAACTAACATTCCACATTGCTTTGTTAATTATTGTGACAAGCCACCCTACTTTAATTTAATTGCATATTTCTTACAGAGAGTGCCAGTAGTTTGAAATGCAGTATTTGAAGATTGGAAGATATATTCCCATAGGTGTAATGTTGTCAACTACAACAAATAGTGATATTGCATGGCTTTTGTGGCATGTAGCTAACTAACTCACTCCATGTATCAGCATACAAGGCTAGTTTCTATTGCAGATAAAATAAAATAAAAACCAATAGCAGTTTGTTAATGCTCTACTTATTGGAATTTGTACACTAAAAACAGTGCTGCTGCCATTTTAAAGTTGTACTCCCATACATCACAAATAATGTTTTTGCACTATGTCTTGGAAACTGACAGCAGTATACTCACAGCATATAACCCTTATAGTACATTATTTCTATTTTTGTTGTTGCAAAAAATGTATTTTCACTGTCAACCCTTCTTTGTTTTGCCATTCTTGTAAATATGCAGTCTCAGTCCTATTACTTTCAAGAAGTTTTCTGATACAAATTGCAATATATTTTCTTGCAGGTTGTTTTATCCCATCAGTGTCCATTGCAGTAGAAGTTCTCATTTGGATTTAATGGTATTGCTTCTCTGTTTTCTTGAGTGTTGTGCTCTGACCCATGCAACTGGATTTCTAAAACCTCATGGATTGCCAGAACAAGAAGTCAATGAATATGTGTTGACAGCTTTGCTACCCTAATGTCAAGTTTATTTGTCTTTGTATTTAATTTTTGGTATGCAGCTTAAATTAAGTATTTTGCAAAGATACTGTATCAGCAATTTTACTGCAACAGTCTTAACAACCAGGCATACACAGCTTTTGTTTAGTGTATCTGTACAGCTTTTGGATGAACAGAACCTTTGTCATATGAAGTAACAATGACTTTTTCTTATAAATTTAGGCACTGTCATTAAACAGACTCTTGTATTGCTACCATGTTCACTTTTTAGTCCTTGCTTTTATCCCTCCAGGGGTTCATGTGCCCTTTCATTTAGTTGTTTTATTGTGTTCTGGGTGCATAGAGAATAAAAATCAATTCCTTAAAAACAAGCAAACAAAAAACTGTTTTCGTTTAAGAAAGTTCATCCAGAAGTCTCACTAGTTATATGTTATGGATTGTTTATTTTCTATTGTTACTTTGTTATGACAAATGTTATTTCCTGTCATCTATCTTTGGATACATTATGTACAGATATGCAAGATATTTTCATAGAGTTTCCACTCCATACATCACTGTTTTACAAAAAAAAAAAAAATTCATCTCAGTAGCTAAAGGTATTTATAGGCATAATGGAAAAATAAGCTTTTGTCTCCCTTATGTGTGTCAACTTTTTCTAATTTTAAATGTTCCTTAGTGTTAGTATCCTAGTAATTCATAGCTCAATTTTAAGTCTTTTTTTCTTGTCTAACTACTGCCTGTACTCCTTAACATCAAATAGCACCGGACATCAAGCACTACAGGAATACAAAGTATCATAATAGTATATGAAATCATTATCATGCTTCAGCAAATTGAATTATTGCACAACATCTCTCGGTCTCTTTTTGTGTCTGACTCGTTTGTTCGATAGTAGAAACGAGATACTCAAGGACATAATGGAAAAGTTTGTGTTAATGAACCAGGGATATTTAAAATCTAGTGTAGTTTAAAGTGAAATACATCGGATAACAATGTTAATTAATCTTTATAATCTGATATAATAAAAATAACTTTTGGACAATTAGTTTTTCAAGAAGAAATACATATTTTTTTTATCCAAGTTGAACATAAAGATAAAGGTGAAATAGTGAGAGGGTTATAAAGAGAAAAAACCAAGGAGTTGTAAAGAACATGGAAGACTTAAAAAAGCCATTCAGAGCAGGTGGACAGACCTATGGAGAAGAAAAGCAGGCAAGATGTATTACCAGTGGCTAAAATAACTGAAAGCAGAATGGAAGGAGGAAGAGGTTGAAAAAGGATGAGGCCAAGGAAAATCATGAACAGGGGTGGCACAGTGAGCATGAACAGAAAGGAAAAGGGACCATATAGAAAGAGAAGGGGTGACATCGTGAGTACATGAGGCAAAGTCTATTTCAGAAGCAGAGATTTTAGAAAACTCAATTTGGGAACATTGCACATAAAACCAGTCACTTTCATTTATCAGGTAACATGGATAAACATGATTTTTCATACTGAGAGAAGCCAGATAGAAACTCTAGGTAGAAAAGAGCTAGGAAAATACTTGAACTAATTTCCTTAGAAATATTTTCTGCTCTGTATAATTCTGTACACTGATCAGCCCAGCAACCACTGGTAAGCATGCGTATTACTTTAGCATCAGGAAGGCTAATGAAGTTGCAGTTGTAATTCAGGCTGTGTAGCTCGCATGAGTAGAGGAAATGCTGACCTTAACTTTGATTGTCTTAAATATATTAACTACAAAGCTACAGATTAGATTAGCTGCATTTGTACTGTACATTGTTCAAGTATTTGAAGCTTTGTTATGTCAAATGATCAAGAATATGTTTATTTGTGAGGAGCTTTATACCATGATGTATGCATTTGGCAAGAATTAACTTGCTGGACGGGCATCTGGTGCTGATTTGTATATGCATGGGCTAAACTCCTGGCTAGGCTTATAAAGGCCTCAGGGCCAATAGCCTAGTAACTGCCTATGATCCTTACATGTATGGTATCCTGGCAAGACATGTATAAAATGAAAATTATCATGACACAAAAAAAGCTACAAGCTGTATACTGTTGTTATACATGGAGACGTCATAATACAGAGCTTAACCACAGAACATGTTGACATGCTATAGGACTAGTGTTCTCTCTCTGATCTCTGGAGTGAATCCAAATGAAATCCAAGGCATCCTTCTCCCGAAAAATAAGTATTTTTATTCACTGTACTGCACTTTTAAACTTTGTATTACAGAATTCCTACCTATGTTTAACCCTTTTTAGCCATTTTAACATTTTGCTCTTTCACAGTTTCAGCTGTTTTCTGTTTGAGACTGTTTGTCCTGCACTGTGTATTTTCTAGTACTTGTGTATTTTATAGCATAGGCTAGACTCAGATTTGCTGAATCTAGACTGTTTGTCATTATCTGAGCACGGAAACCAGCCATCTTACATTAAGAGGGCTCCCTGCGCCCTTGAGGCAGAAGAGTGTAGCAAAGGACCCATCTGAGTTAAAGATTGTTGGAGTAAGGCTCATTATTGAGCATTTCCATTGGCCAGCTTGTTTGAAAATTGCTTAACTTAGCTTGTATTTAGGTAGCACATTTGCAAGGGCCTGTGCTCAGTTTATAGGAACTGCTCTAGGATTGGTGTACTCTCTGATCTCTGGAGTGAATCCAGATGAAATCTAAGGCATCCTTTGAAATATACAGAAAAATAAATATTTTTATTTACTGTACTGCACTTTTAAACTGTGTATTACTGATTGAAGCCTACTTTTAAGTGTTTTTAGCCATTTAACTGTTTTGCTGTCTCACTGTTTCAACTGTTTGCTGTTTGAGACTGTTTTTCCTGCACTTTGTATTTTCTAGTGCTTGTGTATTTTATAGCATAGGCTAGACTCACATTTACTGAATCTAGACTGACTGGCATTATCTGAGCACTAGAATCAGCCATCTTACATTAAGAAGGCCCCCTGCACCCTTGTGGCAGAAGAGTGCAGCAAAGGATCCATCTGAGTTGTAGATTGTTGGAATAAGGTTCAGTACTGAGCATTTCCATTGGCCAGCTTATCTGAAAATTGCTTAACTTGTTTTTAAATAAGGGTTCTCACAGTTGTTACATAAGCCCTGCATTTGTGTGGGTTTGCAACTGTTTTAACACAGCTCCACAGAGTTTGGTGACCAGCCACAGCTCTACTATCTTCATCTGAGCAATACAAGGCATCTGTTTGCACGTAGCACACCTTCTTGCAGCACCACTCAATAGAGGTAACCATTGGTGGTTTTAGATGCAAAAGCTAAAGTAGATTTATTTTCCCTTAAAGCTGCCTGTGCTCCAACTTAGGAGTCCTTTAAATTGCACTTAGCTGCTCAGAGAGCACCTCAGCTGAGCTTTCTACAGCATTTGCCACTTTAACTGTCATCTCCTAATCCCTAACAGTCTCAAACCCCTTGAGACCCCCAATAGTATAAGACCCAGCATTAAGCCCCCAATTAAAGCACATCCTTCCTCATTAAAGTAAGCAAATTTACACCTAGTATTATGGATGGTCAGTTCTCCTCTGTTTCTCCTACCAGCCTGATTGACATGGGTATCCTGAGGCAGTGTAGCAATTGCCTCATGTACACTGACAACCCACTACTCCTAAACCACTCAAGCGCAATTTGTGAGAGATGCATATGTACTAAGAATTTGGAATCCTTGCTCTATTGTTCACAGAACAGAGACACTGAACATATTCTCAGCCCACATACTACACCTTCTGCACAAATAACACTCTCAACACATAAACCATCATAATATCTTAAAAAACACAGATCGACGTAGCTTCAAAAAACTCCTAAAGGCATACCTTACTCAATAATGTCTATGCTCCTGTAATACTGGCTAGTTTCTTATGCCTTCAATCAAATGTTTTCTATTGTGCTATCTTCTTGTCTTACTTCTACCAAATGAAAATACCACAATGGTTTTTAGTTATGTATCTAATGAGTTTCATATTACTGTCTTTAGTAAGGCTTAAGAAATGTAATGTTTTCTGTTTTACATTCCCCTTTTTGTAAATTGTGATTTTTAGCAACTGTCAAACTTTTTGTATATTGCTTGCAAATCTTTTAAAATATTTTGTAATCTTTTTGTACTATTGTTATGGAGCTTATCTCCCCGGGTCTCCACTGAAAATGGGCTACTTGCCCAGTCGGATTCTACCCAGTTAACAAATGTAAAATAAATAAAATAAAAATATGTGGAGATAATCAACAGGAAATTTGACTAAACACCAAGAGACTTCTGAAACACAAACATGCTACACCTAATACAGTACCTACAGCACTCAGTATACATAAAACCACAAGTACAAGTGTCTCACCAAACACGTTCCTAAGGCAAAGCAGATTTAAACCACATTTTTTTGGTCATAAGTGACTCTGTAGTGAGGCACACAGATGCCCCACTTACCAGGCTGGACAAGGAGAAGGTTACAGTCAGCTGTCTATCGGGTGCCAGGATCTGCCAGATCACACAGGCACTCAAGTCTCTCCACAACAAGTACCTTTATGACTCTGTCATAGTTCATGTTGTAGTGAATTACTTGAGATGCACCTCACTGGACTATATGAAGAGAGACATGACTGACCTCTCTGAATATGTGTCTCAGGCAGGTATGTCCCTAGCCTTGAGCAACACACTACCTTCACCTAAGATGATACCACAATATAAACAAAAATGATTGACTTCAATGATTGGCTTAGTTTCTGGTGTCATTCTAAGGGGATCCAGTATCTGTCAGCCTGGGATGACATGGTAAATAGACCACACTGCTTTGCCAGAGATGGTCTTCATCTGTCACCTCTGGGATTTTGGTTATTGGCTAAGGCTCTTGCCTCCCACATAGTGCCTTTTTAGTCAATGCCATAACAACAAAATTCCCAATGTAAAAATATCTTCAAAAAACAGCCTCAAGGTTGTGCTGCTAAACGCAAGGAGTCTAAACGTAAAGCTCCCTCACCTTAGAAGGTGCTGACATCTGTGCAGTCACAGAGACTTGGTTTAAGGCCATGGAAAGTACCCAGGCCATACCGGGTTATAATGCCTTCCACATATTCAGACCACAAACTGACACTGCGAGAACTAAAGGAGGTGGACTACCAATATTCATCAAAGATAAATACACCTCTAGACTCGCTAAACAAAATGATTCCCTTGAACTAATCCAGGCCGAACTGACTAGGTAAGACCTCTCCCAGTTATTGCCTGTTATAGGACCCCTCCATGAACCAGGATACCCACCCTGCATAAATGGATCTACTTGAATTGCTCAAGATACAGCCAGCCACTCTGGTTGAAGGTGACTTGAACTACCCATCCATAGATTGGGTAAATTATATGTGTACTAACACACTAACCCAAAGGTTCTTGGACTTCAGCAGTTCCAATGCTCTGGACCAGTTGGTTGACACCCCCACAAGGGTCTCAAACATTCTGGATCTGGTGCTCACTAAAATGGGTGATCGTTGCACCATCCCATGTGTGCAGCCCTCCCTAGTGAGTTCTGATCATAAATCAATGTCATTAGAAGTAACAATAACATCTGACCCCCCCATTAACAGCAACTAGACTAAAAAACTTCTCCAAAGCCAATTACAATCTAATATGTGACGACATTAATAACTTCATAGCCCCTGTCCTCACTGATGGCATGGACACCTATACTGGGATTTACACCAATGTCTTGTATAAGCATCTATACAAATGTATCGACTCAGCCGTAACTGATAGGATCAAAACAAGATCCTCAAGAAAGGACAAGCCTGCCTGATGGGCATCCACCATTAACAGGTTATAAAATAAGAGAAATAAATTGCTGTCCATAAACAGGAAGGAGCTGTCTCTGAATTGGAAGCATTCCCTCCTCCCCTAAAATAAGCAAATAAGACACCACTTAAGGCATTCTGAAGCTAACTATGAATCCAAATTAGCCTTCTTTGCTAAGGATAACCATAAGGCCTTCTTTAGCTATGTCAGCAACCTTAAAGGAAAAAACCCATATCTGGGCAGAACTCGTTGTTAATGGCACCACATATACTGAACCTGCAGAAATAGCCAACCTGCTAGCTGACAGGTTCAATGAAAACCTCTTCCCCTGTCCCTGCCACATATCCCCCAAAACATCCCTACCACCTACCCTCCACATAGTATCTCCAAGGAGCAGGTCATAAACGTTCTATCCAAATCCAAAAATGTGACCTAATAATAGCCCAGGCTGCATTATAAATGGATTAAAACAGGAACTAGCTGTACCAGTGGGTACTCTTTTTAACCACAGTCTAAGCACTGGTTTTGTACCTGCTGAATGGAAAACAGCAACCATCAACCCATTACATAAAGGAGGTACCTCCAGAGACCCTGGGAACTATAGACCCATATGCCTGACAAGACCAGTCTGCAAGGCTATAGAAAGAATAATTATGGACCTTATTAACAAAGATATAGGAGACCTCCAAACACTTGACCTGACCCATTTTGGCTTCATTAAAGGGAGATGCTGCCTCTTGAACTTGGTGGTCTTCTTTCTGACAGTCACCAAAACCCTGGACAAAGGCAAATCAATGCATACAACTTACCTGGACCTGGCCAAGGCCTTTGACGCTATTCTCTACTAAGGCATCATTGATAAACTCAACCAGCTGGAGATCAACCCGTATATTGTCTGGTGGGTTGCAAACTGGCTCACTGATAGAAGGCACACAGTAAAAATAGGTGACTCTACCTCCACCAGCAGACCCGTAACCTGTGATGGTCCACAAGGATCTGTGCTGGAGCTCCTGTTGTTTGGAATCTACTTCTTGGATGTACAGGCTAAAACAAAAGGCTGACCAAGTTTGCTGATGATTCCAAACTGGGTGCAGTCATTGAGTCCCCAAATGATAGCAACATCCTACAAGAGAGACTTACACAGACAAACGACTGGTGCCAAAGTCATGGGCTAAAACTCTAGGCAAAAAAAATGCATTGTCATCCTCTTCAGCAAGGGCTATGTCCCTGCAGATTACCACATTAATAACAACACCCTAAGCATGCAATCAGTGATGAGAGATTTAGGCATACAGGTTGACAGCAACATTTCCTTTGACCACCATGTCTCCCTAGTGGTAATACAGGCTTTCTATGTCATCCACCTCATAAGTAAGGGAATTGCATCCAGAATAAAAGAGGTTATAACCCCCTTATACTACTTACTCATCAGGTCAGTAATAAAGTACAATGCTACATTTGGTATGTACCTTACTAGGCATCTGTAGCAACTGGAGAAACCTCAAAGTTTTCTTACAAAACAATTCAGGGTCTTCAGCATATGTTATACATTGACATTCTGACATCACTGTCACTATACTCTGTGTCTTACATACTACTCAGAGGTGACATCTGCCTTGCATATAAAGCAGTCTCAGATCCTGCTCTAATGGAAATGCTGCACATTCATAAATCAAATGGTATAAGATGCATTCGCTCTGGGGAACTCAACCTAGTAGGTGACATCAACGGGACTCGCTGGAGAGACAGATATGTCTCACAGTAGTTACCTCTCCTCTGGAATAAATTTCCAGTTCAGGTGAAGCAGAGCCCCTCGCTGACCCTATATTTGGATGTGAAACCACAAATTCACCACAGGAGGATTACCTGTGTCCCTCTTGGACAGGGACATTAGTTGTTGACTTAGTTCCACTTAATACCTTGATATTCTTGGGAACAGGGCTTGTACTTAGCTAGGCTTGTAAGGGCCCTAGGGCCATTAGCCTAGCAACCTCCTATGATCTTATAATCCTTTGAAAATCAGCATGAAGTATTGTTCCACAGTGAAATGATAGAAAAGTAAGCTTTAATGTCCCTTACATCTGTCATCCTTTTCAGAGTTTGCATTCTATGTTGGGACATTTCCAGCGATTCTACTTGCTGGACATGTCCTTTTTTTTGAAGTCAGACACAATCACTGAAGGATATGAACTGCTTTAAAGAAGAGAATAACTTGCTAAAGGTATTGACAGACATACTTTGGTTTAAGCTTTGAAGTGAATCTGGAAGAAAAGCTTGTCAGCTGAGATAATTAAGCATTAGTAACTATGCTGATTGAGAAATCCCAGTGTGCAGCCATCTAGGAAACAGAAGTTTGTGGCAGACCTGTTGAATTCACTCTGATAAAAGGGAAAAAAATCTGTGTCTGAATATGCAAGTCTTTGGGTAGGAACTCACAATAAGTGGAAGGCTGTCAAGAGTATGTGGTGCACAGAAGGTGACATGAACATAAGCATGTGGCATTTTTGTACTGATATAGGAATGGGATCCTTTAAAACAGTTACTGGATTTCATGTATAGAAATACATGAATTTCAGTTATACAAAAAAGAAACTTTTGTTTCTGCCACATTGTAAATATTAAATTACCTGCATGAATTTCTTCAGTTAACTTTAGAGAAGTCTGAACAGGTAACTAGTTTATCAGTTAATACTCACTATGCATACATAAAAAAGTTTTACCTGGACATGTCCTTTTTTTAAATAAGGATGATAACTGCTTTAAACAAGAGTTTGACCTGATGAAGATATTGGCAGGTATGACTTGACTTAATTTTTGAAGTGAATGTGGGAGAGGTGGTCAGATTATGTTGATGGAGAAATAACAGTCTGCTGCCCTCCATGAGACAGCAGTTACTGGCAGATATGTTGAATTTACTGTGATAAAAAGAAGATAACATTATGTCTGTATCTAAATATGCAAGTATTCTGGTAGGAATTCCCAATACATGGAAGGCTGTCAGTGTGTGTAGTGCACAGATGGTCACATGTTCATATCTATCTTCCTGGATTATATCATATAAACTGACATTTGGGTCATATTTGTACTGTTGTAGAAAGGTGATCCTTTAAAACAGTTACTGGTTTTCAAGAATACTATGGCATGCATTTCAATTATAAAGAAAATGTTTCTTCTACACTTTGAGCATTAAATTACCTACAAACATTTCTTCAGTTAAATTTGGAGAGGTTTGCATAGACAACTGGTTTATCATTCAGTATCCACTATGCATACAGACAAAAATGTAGCTGTGGAGAAGAATTTCAAGCTGGTCCATTTTAAGGTAATAGGACTTAGTTGAATGAGAGGGTGGATTACTCTGGTGTATGATGTATTGGGTCTGTGCTTAACTCCATGACTACTGGAGAAAGGATGAAGAAGCTCATAAACCACAGTCTTGAAAATAATTGATAGAATTAATTTAAATCACAAATCCCTGCTTACTGTACTGTAAAGCAAATAAGTGAATAATACACACCTTTTGGGAAGCATAAGTATTCCCAAATATTACGCAATTCCTAACAGACATGTAATGTAATATAATATAATATAACACAGCATAGATAAAAGTTTAGTTATTTTAGTCATTCATTACTTTGAATTAAAGTTAGTGAGTGGATCTTTGTAGGTGTACAGTTTAGTCTTAGACACTAGTTTTAAGTGGTTAGTGCTAGGAATTGAAAGAAATGGCAAACAACATTGTGAGCAATGGTCGCATAACGTAGTATGAGAAGAAGCCATGACTGTTCATTTAGAAAAGCTACAGCACTAGCATTTGTGATTAAACTGTGGTGACTGCATTACAAACAGCATATGACATAATAAAGGGAGCAACACAATTACCTGCAGTTAGACTTGGCCAAGATAGAATGGCCAAATTCAATTTGCTTATCTTGTGAATAATCCACTGCATCTCCAGAAAATATATCTAAACTGACCTCAGAGCAGGTTATATTTAGTTGGGCGGTGAAGGGTCTCACCCTAGATGAGTGGGGGATGGAGACATTACTTCTTACTCAGAGAGCTGTGAGTGACCACAACAATTAATAGAATAGAAGTAACTGAATCATTTTTGTCACTAGTGATAATTTTGCTAAATGTAGTAAATCACCTGATAATATACTGTAAGTGGATGTTGTCTGCATTAATAGAGATACACAGAAAGGATTAGTGGTGGCACTTCCTTAGGAAGACTCCCTGCCTGAGTGTTACGTCACATTGTTCTGCTGGTGTTTTAAATGAAGCTTTTGGCGCTAACTGCCTCTGAACAACTTATTAACAACAGTGGTTTTCAGCTTTCTTGCATGTGTTATAGCTATTTAGACACTATAAGCGCCAAGTTAGATAAATCTTAGCATAGCTCCTTGAACTACAAAAAACTTGAATTTATCTAAAGTGTTTTTACTGTGTTAAGTAACTTTGAGTAAGTTTATTGGAATGTTATTATACTGCTGTCTTCTTTCAACATGCTGCTTTGCTGCTAGTTTACTATATTTTTAAAGATACAAGTTTTCTCCTCCTTGCAAATGTGCTACTAACATATGAATCTGTTACTTTTGCCTGATCTGGTAACTTCCATTCCATACCTTTTCTTCATCCCTTGTTACTTTACCTCCCACAGTTGCCAGCAGTTTCTCTCTGTCTGTCCTCAGCTTTATCTTGATTATCTATGTCTGAACATAGCTGAAAATTACTCTCTTTCTTTCTTTATTTTACAGTTAGCCCAACTGAAGAACTAGCATTCTCACTCCTCCCTTCTTGAACAGACCTGGCTGGAGAACTGCCTTCTAGGCACAAAAGCTCCCCAAATGAGCTGCTAAACATTTGTCAAAAAATACAAATTTCATTGTATGTCTCATTTTGCCAAACATCCAAATCTTATACATATATTTTCTGTCCTATTTGCTTACTGTGACTGAGATGTGCACACTTATCTTGATAGCCTTCTCACCTTACTTCCTCCTCCCTCTTCAAATTCCCAGTTCTGCTAATTCTTTACTAAAATGTGTCATCCCTTCTTAGTTTAAATTCCACTTCATAAAAACATTCATATCTTGTTAACTCAGAGGCGATAGCCCAACATAAATTCATCTTTCCTAACAAGGTTCCCCTCCAGAAAATATTTCACAGACACTTATCTACCCAGTCTAGCTCCCTAACCTTAGTGCTACTCACGCAATTTAGCACATTTCTCTGCATCTGCAGATTGTCTGTCTTAGTGTTTCCACTCCAAGTAGTTCACCCTGCTCCATTTGTCCTCACTACTCTCGGGCTCACTCCACTCTCCTACCCCACCCCCATTCCCACCCACCCCAGAGTACTTTATATTTATAGCTAGCCAGTCTCTCTCCACACTTTTTTATCTTCTCCTTCCTTCCACTATTCTCCAATTACACACTATATTCTCCCTCCCGTTCACCACCAAAATGTCAGTCCCACCTGCTGTCCTAGGAAACCCTACATACTCACACCAGTCATGCTAGGCAATACCTCAGTAATCACATGCCCACTTCTCCTCTCACTATTCCCCCCTAAATCTCCATTTTTCAGCTCACATTTCACTGGTATACTATTACCTGAGATTTCACTAATATCTTCATACACACAGTACGTACTGCTAAACCTCTACTACTCTATACACTAACATGCTACTTTCTCTCCTCATAATGCAATTTCTGCTATTCCTATCCTACCTTTCTTCATATCACATACAAATCAATCAAATTGACCATCACCCTACCTCCACTCATTGTCTCCCTGACTCGCTAACCTAATACTCATTCACAATTTCTCCCCCTCTCTTTCTAAACAGAAACTCCACTCTTCCCAAAATCAAAATCTCCCCCATACCCAACCACCCATAAAAAATATTACATGCTTCACCTCTCCCCACCCACAACTAACTATTCCCCCAATGACCTACTCCTTTCCGGTGACATTCATCCTAATCCTGGACCAAACGCACACCATCCACAATAGAACTAACTACATATCCATTAACACCCTATCCTAAACTACCCTCTAAGCATGTAATTCTTTACTCAATCAATATATGCAGCATTCTTAACAAAATAATTACAGTTCATGACTGGATGTCAAAATATTCCCCTGATATAATAATTATCACAGCAACCTGGCTCAAACCTCACATCACTGACAAAGAATCTCTCCCACCTGGCTATAATTCACTATGACTGGCAGACTTAATAAAAAAGTGGTGGTGTTGCTATAATTTACTCTGGCCACTTCACCCTGTCCCCTTTATCTCACTCGACTCCTTCATTCCATCCTGCTGAGCTACTTGTACCTAACTGCAAACTTAATGACCATAAAACTTTAACCATATCAATATGTATACCCCCTGGTGACAACATCCTTATATTAGAACATTCCCTTTCTTGGCTCACCCTAAACATTCACATTGAAACTGCTCTCTTAGGAGATGTGAACATCAACTGGCAAGCTCAAACTTCTAGCGCCACCACCTCCTGCATTAATTTACATGGCTTCACACAACTAATCTCCACCCCTACATATACTCATAAACCATCCAACTCCATTTCTATTCTCAACTGGATACTGGTATCAGTTCCTACTTTATACCTACACCCTGAGACCCTTTCAGACTCTTTAAGTGAGCAGTCCCCCATCAGTGTAAATAGATTCTCCCTCCCCATTACTCCAGACCACACAAATTCAAAGAATGCTATAAATTAACTAATTTATTAAAACTGAAGTATTTAGTAACATTCTCTCCACCATTGACTGGTCTTCCATAACTAATTTACCTCTTGTTGATACAGTGCAGAAGTTCAATTCAATGTTTCTAAACATTCTAAACTCTCTTGCTCCCCTCTGAACAATCAGAGTTAAATTTCTTAGTTCCCTCTGGTTATCTCAGGCAACACGCTCTCTTATGCTTAAAAGGGACAATGCCTGGAAACTAAAATCCTCCTCACACCTTTAAACCTACAAGGAACCTCACCAAAAAAACACTTCAACAAAAACAAAAAAAACTTCTATCAGGAACCTCAGACATCACACAACCATAACCCTCAAAAATTCTGGAGTGCAGTCAACCAAATACTGCACCCCAGTAACCCCTCACAACCTAACCCCTGCCCAAATAATACTCCCCAAGAAACTGCATTCATATTCAACTCCTACTTCATTAAATACAATCATTAAACTCATGCACACTTCTCATCCAATAACACCCCTGACCCCCCCATCTCCACTAATCATAATAACACTTTCTGTATAAAACCAGTTTCCACTAATTACATATATTTTTCACTCCTTAAACTCAAACCATGCCCCTCATCAGCCAGTAACATAAATCCTGTCTTCCTAAAGATAGCAGCTAACTCTGTAGCCTATCCCATTTCCATCCTGATCAACCTCTCTATAAGTGAATCCACAGTACCCACTATTTTGAAATATTTTATACCCTACCCATCCACAAAGGTGGTAGAAATTTCAAACTATGCACCTATAACTATATTATCCCCTCTCTAAAATACTGGAAAAATGCATACATAAACAAATCCTAGACTACCTAACCCAAGATAACCTACTTACCTCCACCCAGCATGGATTCCATTCTAACCACAGCACAACAACCCTTATTTCCTTCTCCCACCAAATTGCTCTAGCCAGAGATAACAAACTTGTCTCCTGCCTCTGTCTTAACCTTACCAAAGCCTTCAATACTGTCTCTCACCCCAAGCTCCTTGACAAACTCTCTGACTTTAATCACTGTCAATCCACTATCTCCTGGTTTGCTAGCTACCTCAGTAATAGCCAACAATCAGTAAAATGGCTGTCTTCTTTATCCCCCCATGACTTTACATTGGAGCCATGAATATTTTTAGAGCTGTATAGTAGTGTTTGTAGTCAGCTAAGATCAGTCTCATAGAGAGGTTGTGCAGCTGTTTGTAGGTTTAGAATGAGGGCTGATTTCTGTCTGTGTGACATATTTTCCAAGCTTTCTCTCTCTTGTATTGCTTGTCTTGTTTCTTCTTTTAACTAGGGAACATATGTCTAACCTTTCTGACTGGGGGCAAATGAGATGAGAATATTAAAGAAGATAGAAATTAATGTATTGACTACTTTGTCAATGGTAGTAATTTAAGTGATGACTGGTTGCAGTGTGATAGGTAAGAAATAAAGGTAGGGACAGATACTTTAGATGATTTGGCTTTAGACCTACACTCTGCAACAGTCCTGGCTTTGATTCTCATGGGTCTATATTAGTTCCTTAAAGTACATGTTCACTGACAGCTAAACAGTGAAATTCATTACAGCGAAGCAGAGAATTTTTTGCAAATTTAGGAACCACTGGCCCTCTAGCACTCCGGAGCACACACTGCACTAAATCAAACCCACCCAAGTGCGGGGCTTTGCCCGTCACACACCCCAGTGTGAGGGCTGTGCCCCCAACCCCCCTCTAACTATATATATCAACTCCAAGATCGCATTATAATAGGGAAAAGGGCAAAGTTGTGGTGATGGCCCAGTAGTTCCTAAACATGGGAAAAATTCCATGCTTCATTGTAATGAATTTCTCTGTATTTTGAGGAACTAAAATAGACCCAATTTTCATAGCCTCCATTTGCTTACTGCATGACTGAACAAATTAATCAACCACCCATTCCTCTCATTTCTACCCTGAAAAGGGACAGTGTGCCTAATGGGCTTACCCAGTTAGCATCTTCTTTTTTTATTTGATCTACAGAGTTTAAAGAATAGAAACTGACAAATTGTTAGATAATATGCTGTCTGTTACATACACATTCTGTCCACATTTTACATGAGCTGTAGTATACCAAATGACTTGCTCACTGAATTAACAGATATCCATGTTAAAAGTGTTGACCGTTTTTTGAGTTGTACATCTGTTAGCTGGTACTCATAATAAGATAAATGGCAATAAGCCAAGTATCACTGTGGGCAGGTCACTCCAGAAGCACACCAACTACTGTACATAATTATGATGCTGAAAGGTGGGGCTTGATTTAGAATACATAAGATGGGCTGCATTGTTGTATTGTGTTATACATTCAAATGCAAACAAGGTGTTCAGCAGTACTGTGCGCATGTTTGTGTGTGAGTGCGAGAGTGAGGATGCTGTGGGTCACAGCATGTAGTGTTCGCAGCAGTGGAGCAATCATTGTGGGCCTGAGTTTGTGTGACTGAGAAAAGAAAGTACAGGAAAGGGACACATAGGGTGCACCCTATGGTGAAATAAATAATGCACAAGGCACTCAGATTATGTGTTTGCCAGAGCAGGCAGTGTGCACTACAGACTACATTATAATTGCACCTAATGTGTTAAGAGTGTCCATATTTTGCATATAAAGCATAAATTCATGCTTCACAATGTGCTGTTTGTTTTAACCAGCTACAAGGCACTAGGTGGGGGTGCACATTATTGCAGTACTTTACATTTTATATTAAAATAGTGCAGAAGACCTAGATAGGATTTTTATCAGTAAATGCGGGGGGGGGGGGTCAAGGCATGGCAGCAGTGTGGCCATTCATCTAGTCAGAGCACAAGGTGCTCAGGGAATTTAAGAAACCTGAACAGCAGGACCCACATTACACAAGTATAGTATGCTGTACAACTCCATAGAGCACAATATGTGATTGGCACAGATTAAATCATGACTGTAAGGTGTACAGCCCAATGGCTCTATGGTATCTCATCTTGACAGTATCATGAAGATCAATACAACACAACCTATGGGTGCACAACAGCATCATGCCACCCATACTAACATGGCAGATAAAATATGTGCCAATGTAGTAACAACTTTGATGCAAAATGTGTTTTCCAAACACACAGTGCTGTATTTATTCATTATCTGTTTTTGTGTACTTTCTCCTCATTTGCATCTCAGATCAAGTAATAGAACTTTAGCATCTTATATTACCCTTTTGGAAAATATCAACTTATTTAGTTACCCATAGCCTACTTTCTACTTTTATATCTGAGAAGAATAATGCAAAAGTAACTGGGCTCATGAAGCCCAGTAAATTACATTGGTGACTTCTTCTGGGACAGAAAGGTATCCCACACATCCTTGACTTACTACTTTCTATTGTTTAAATAGTGTTTTGTCCAGTGAATTATATATGAACTGGCATTTAATGTTGTGAATTTATCAATTATATCTTTATGTGAGATAATGCTGAATGCCACAAGATTAAAAAGTCAAGCTCTCCCCTTAGTATTCCAGTGCTGTTACATAACTTACAGAAGCAGATTCCCCAAGTCATGTTGGATACATTCCATTATGACTATCACTGTGCTTTTACAAAGAATACTGGTTACTCTAAGTGATTTTAAACTCTGTTCTCTACTGACAAAGCATACAGTATTACAATGATCAGGATTTACATTAAACCTAGGAATACTGAAACATTGAAGGAGCACTGTAATTTATATCATTATCCTTTTTAGGCCCAGAAAATAAATCCCATCCCTGGATAGCCAAATACAAAAAAACGTCAGCACTGTTACTTTCTGTAGGTGTATCTGTGTGTAGTGTGACAGATGCTTTATTGCCCAATATGCATTTGCCAATTTTCTAAAAGCTCTGGTGGTCTTTTTATTTTATTTTAACTTATTTATTTAAATAAACCATATTAGAAAGCGATGTATGCACAATCTTTTGACAACAAAAACAATAAATGACAGTCTAATGCAGTTTCGTATACAGGTTGAATTGAAATGTTGTCACCACTTTTTAAGGGCTGTTTTCACGAGTCATGATTTAAATTCTGATATTGGTATTTAAATGAATGCATATCATCACTTTTTCATTTTGAAAATATACAAAAATGTAACACTGAATTTAATAATGGCAAGAAAACAAAGCTAAAATTTTAACTTTTAAATGTCATAATTTACAAATACAAATTCAAATATACAAACTTTTTACTTGAATAAGATTTATGTAGCTGAAATAATACAAATATTTAATGGAATATATCTTGATTAAAAATGGAAACTTAATTAGTCTGATACTCAAAATATTACAGACAAAGATACTTTGCCTGGAAAATTGCTTCTGGAGGTTTTCTTAGCTAAATATATTAAAGCACGTTGAAAGACAGCCTGAGAAATGTAGAACAAATTATGATCTGGAGACATCTGATGACCACTGTTGCTAATAGGGGAGGGGGAACAAAGTATAAGGTTAGCTGGCACAGATATTGGTGTTATTTAAGTAACTTTGGTTCTTTTCTTAAAAAGGAAAAAGATTTTGTTTGCAGTCTTTCTATAAGACATACTCACAGTGACAGAAAATATATGTAGCAATTTTTGTTCTACTTAGGAAACGCATACATTCAAACAAAATGAATACTATTCTGTATATCAAATCACAGTAACATGTCTTACTGAATTGTTACATCAAATTTCTGATAGTTATTAAAATAGTTCTAGTTTTAAGACTATACTTTGTCCAGTTGCAATAAAAGGTGATCTTTGAATATATAATTAAATAACTTGCTCTGATACATGCACTATATTAGGGACTTGAACTCCTAGATGTCTGATGCAGAGGATAGACCATAATTTGTTTTTCTAACCTCTCTATGAGGTATATCACATTTGTCACAGAATGAGAAAATCTGTGACTGTATGTATAGACTGCCAACTGAAAATAGAGCTTTAGATGCCCGTTGAACAACAGTGGACCAATCAGCAAGGGGGAAGATTTTTAATTCCCGATTTTATAAGTCTGATCAGCTAAACATCTCTCCCTTAGGACTGCATAGAGAGCATGTCACTATCTTTGTCAATAAATTATCTGAATGCTTCAGGAAAGCACAGTATTACAAAATATGCCTGTCATCTCTACTGTACCAACTAGCAATAAAAAAATAAGCTTTTTTCCTTTCACTTGCACTACCATGTTTACACTCACTGAAATGAAATGAAACTAAGAAGGTGCAGAATTATAGTATTCAGAGTAAAGAAACCTTTAGGTGCAGAGGATGTAAGGCCTGCCTCTATATTATGGAGAATAATTTGTTTATACATCCCAGTACAGGAAATAAATATTATTGGAGCAGATATGCAGATTGTAGAACAGAAAATGTTGTTTATTTAGCTAAATGTCAATCATGCACGTCTTTCTATGTAGTAAAGATGAATTGTATGTTAAAGGATAGAATTTTGAAACATCTATCAGATATAAGATTAAAAATGTGCACAATGCTCTTTATCAACATGTGGCAGAAAATGTAGGACACAGTTTCAAGTTTATGGACTTGCAGATAGTAAAAATTAATATAAGGGGAGAAGATTTGGTTAATTACACAGATTATAGTGAATCTAACTGGATTATAGAACTAACAGCAGATAAAGCTCCTGGTTTGAATGGGTTAATACCACTGAAGCAAGCCCTAAAAAAGAGGAGGGTGCAATATTGAATTGTGATTGGTTGACTCATTTAAAACCTTTGAGGTTTGAAATGCATTTTATCTGATGAAGGACTTAGACCCGAAAGCGCTGATGTGTTTTTTTTTTGCTTTTATTAAAAGTATAATGCAGCCTGGTGGTCCGACTGCTCTTGTTTACATGTTGCACATTTGAACTGGTTTGTGTGGTGGACTTTTAGTGAGGGACTTTTGTTCTTGTTTTTTGAAACTTTCCTTTGAACTCTGATCTACTTAAACCCCCCAAAAGAGTGGCAAGTCATACTGTATGGCTGTTTTTACTATGCGCTCATATTTTAAGCATCTCTTGCTTTGCTTCTTAAATATTCACTCCTTACATATTTGTTTTGCCTCTTTTAAAATTTAGTTAAGGCTATTGTGAACATTATCATTTTTATTTAACAACACATTCATTGACAGCCTGGGAAGTCCAAGCATGACCTGGATTCTCCTTTCATGCCATGTGCATCTGGTCACATGGTTCTTTACCCTGGTCTTGATCTCAGTTCATGCACTAGACCCCATACTCTGTTCCATTCTTTTTACCACAATACCTAACCAAGGAATACACAGAGAGTTTAACTATGTCTAATTAAGCTCTATGTTCATCCTGCTGGGAATGTGTGCTTGTTATCTGATACTGCATGAGACTAGTTGTCAAATCATGTTCCTGCTAATCTGATTTTTTCTATTTTGACATTGGTAGAGTATTCGAATGAAGATTTTTAGATATGGATATTATATGCAGTTTTGAATTAAATCACTTGCAGAGATAATGTCTGTGGATCTTAGTTGAGATGGTATTACCATGTGTGATAGGTAATATTATTACCACTACCCACCTTTAGAATATCTGTCCCACATATTGGTGTTTATAATATAGTGCTTATTGTTTAATACATATTTTGTACACACATATGTCTAAATGGGTATTATCCACTGAGAAAAATCCACCCAAATAAAAAGTGAAGCAGATAGCCTTAGGAATGTGCACTATAGGACATAACCTACAAAATGAGAAGGGCTGCAGCAGGCAACATAGAACAACATGTGCAAGAGGCTGAGAGTGCTGATGATGTGAATGCTGCCGAACAACCCACAGTGAGGAGACAGAAAAGAGTGTACAGACCCAGGGTAACCTACCAGGGGCTACATGAGCTGGAGATAATGGAGCACTATAGGGTGGACGGAGACCTCCTACAGTAATGTGTTGAGCTGTGCTGGCCACACCTGTCACACCAAACTGACCTAGGGAAACCCATCCCAGTGGATACCAAGGTATATGTAGGTCTAGGTATACTAGCCACATGTACCTCCCAAAGCACAACTGAAGATATCATGGGGATCTCACAGGCATCAGTATATCTAGAGTATTCCACCAGTTCCTGGATGCCATGTCAGCACATGCCAGTGAGCATGTATATTTCCTCAACACCCATGAGGTGTTGACCAGCAATATGTGTCTCTTCCACCAAATAGAATACCCTGGGGTAATGGGTGCTATAGACTGCACGCGCATATGCATCAAAGCACCACCTAGTGAGCAGAGTAGGGCCTACATCAACCACAGGGGCCTCCCCTCCATCAACTGCCAGGTCGTATGTGATGCCCAGGCTATTATACTGAATGTGTGTGCAGGCTGCCATGGAAGCTATGACGATTCCCACATATGGCATCTGATGCAGCTGTACTAGAGATTTGCCAATGGGGACATCCCCTATGGCCACCTAGTGGGGGATGCTGGGTACACACTGGAGCCGTGGCTGATGACACTCATCAGAAGTGCGCACACACCTGAACAACAATGCCATAATGAGGCACACACACATGCCAGACATATAATATTGCGTGTATTTGGGATGCTCAGGTCACGGTTCCAGTGTCTGGACACATCCAGTGAAGCCTTGCAGTATTCAACAGCTACATGTACCCAAATTGTTATGGTATGTACTATGCTACACAATATGATCCTGCGGAAACAGCTGCAGCAGGAACAGCATGTGGCAGGGCCACACAGCCCTCCACCAATGCCAAGGCCTGCACAGAGTAACCTGGAGGAGGAACAAACTGAGCCTGCCCTGGTAAGCAGAAGGAGACGTGCTCAGTATGCCCTGGCCTTGGCAAAGAGTCAATGCATAGCACATGCACTGACACAGTAGGGACCCAGGGAATGACAACTCTCTCTGACTTGTACATACAGTAAAAGGGATGCCAAACATGACACTACCTGTGCTTAACCATGTATAGGGAGTGTACTATGTGCATATGACATAGGCAGCCCACCAGCACCATCCGCAAGTCTGGCATGCCTACAAGGTAAGTCAATCAACCTACCAATTGCCATATAGAGTAGAATGTGTCATTACCTGTAGCTATGGTGTAGATGTGAACATGCAAAGGAAATGGTGGCTGGATGTTATGGCAGTAGACAGTAGACACCCATAGTGGCACCATGACATCTGTAACACATACTGGAGTCACCATAGTAGCCAGTACTACACAGGATGAGAAAACCCACTGCAGGAAATGTGCTGAGCGACATGTCTGTCCATATGACCTACACATGCCAGTCAGGACGGTTCACATATCGAACAACAGTGTCAGGCAGCAGGACAGGTGTAGACAAACCCAAACAGAGCCTGTGCCATGGCCCAAGAATGATGGCTATGGTTAATGTCCCCCCCAGGCCTACACAGACAGACCACAGCAGGCCAGGCAGTGGGATGTTAATTCTGAAGAGTAGGAGGTCAGACAATAATATGTAGGGCAACCAAAGCCATGATCTGTAGTACATTGGTATGCCTCTAGCCAGCACGATAGGTAAGACTTACAGACAGAAATGGAGTACCGGACATACCAGTATATTCCCAGCAAATGTGTACAAGTGTCAGGTGTGCCCCCCCATCCTATATAGATATATAGTAACAGTCAGATGTGTCCCCCCGTCCTGTGTAGAAATAGGTGTGTCCTCCCCCCCAACCTACATAGACATATAGTAACAGTCAGGTGTGCCCCCCCAAGCCTGTGTAGAGCTGTAGAAACAGTCAGGTGTGCCGCCCACCGCCATGCAGAAATGTAGTAATGGTCTGTGCCAAGTGATGGATGGATACCCTGCAGAGGCAGCGTGCTACCTGTCAGTGTACAACACAAAGGTCAGCACTGCAGTACAAACTACCTGGACTTGACCCACACATGCAATACAGATGGCCATACTAGGCATGCTCATACACTTAGAGAAATGAAGGCAATGTAAAGAAACAACATACTGAAAGGTCATACTGGGCATGCTCACACACTTAAACATGACGGCCATGTCTGCAAACACCAGTGGACCAGACATATCTGGCAGTTGCAGTTGTTAGTGCAGACACCTGTCAGTATGCACCACTCATGCCTTGCACACACAGTGAATAGGAATACAGGCATATATGTAAGGACAACACACTATAATAAGCCAAAGGTAGATGGACATAGATGTGTGGAAGAGGGGGACTGTGATAAGGAGCCATCCAGGCCTGTCCCACCCTGCACACAGCCAAAGAGCCCCAAACACATGAGGTGCAGATGTCACTCACTGCAGATACTAACCACCAGTATCTGTCAGCATTACAGACCATGTGGTGCATGCGCCAGCTGTGCAACATGACTGTACAAAGAAGTAGTCATCTAGCAACTGTATACATGTACCTGTGAAATATGATCCTGTGTGTGTCCGCATGTGGTGTGTCATCCCCTACATGAATGGGTAATGGCCTATGCACACCCACTGCCCTCCTCATAGCCCTACTGTGACAAGCCCACTGAGATCATCCAATGTGAAATACACCTTTGGGAGAGTTGTAGCCTAGAAATCTCTGTGGCACATCCCATAACTGCATACTGTAGTAATGTGATAAGCTAGGCAGGTAGGACTTCGAAACTCACACATGGCAAGTGTGTGTTTGTGCGTGTGTGTGTGTGTGTGCACATATCTGTCTGTCTGTGTAGAGAGCAATGCCTTTTAGGCTAGCCACACTCCCCACAATCCAAATGCTCAACCTTTGCAAGGCAGCTGATGTCATCCACCTAGCAATACACCTCTGAGAAGCTGTAGACCAGTAATCTCCGTAGTGCGTCCTGTACATGCGTACTGCTGTAGTGTGATAATCTAGTTAGGTAGGAGTTCTATCCCCAGACATGACAACTTTGTGTGAGTGTGTGTGTGTGTCTGTGTCTGTCTGTGTAGAGAGCAATGCTTTTTAGGTTAGCCACACTCCTCACAGTCCAAATGCTCAACCTTTGCAATGCAGCTGATGTCATCCACCTAGTAATACACCTCTGGGTAGCTGTAGCCCACTAATCTCCATAGCTCGTCCTGTAAGTGCGTACTGCTGTAGTGTGATAAACTAGTTAGGTAGGAGTTCTATCCCCAGACATGGTAACTCTGTGTGTTTGTGTGTGTGTGTCTGTCTATGTAGAGAGCAATGCATCTGATATTGTTAATCCTCGTTCATTCCTTACATGTGGGTATTGGTTCTGACCTTGGAACTGAGCCGGCCCTCTTCCAAGCTCATGTCAGCTACAAACTCTCAAGCTAAAACTCTTACCCAGAATTCCCCTCCCCCTGTTATCTCAGATTTCATTTGCCGCATCGCCATTCGGACGTGTCAAGCTACTTCTCTTGAGCTAAGTACAGTATTTTTCGTCATACTAATCTAAAACAACTTTTTCTCACAGAAAAAATACTAGATAGTTTTCTCTTACCTTATTGCATTTAGCGGCTATCCCTTCTTGAATCTTTTCAATCCCCTTCCTCCTCTTTACCGCAAAGTAATTGCTTTTTTACTATCGTTGGTAAACCCCTTTCCTCCTTACCTTCGGGTATTTCTTGTACCATTGCTGGTATTTTTTCTAGTTTTCCTTCTTTCCTAACATGGCAGATAAACAAGGTAGTCCAGGAATTAAGAGATGTTCAGATTGTGGCCATAAATTATCTACTTCAGATGCACATTCCTTGTGTGCCTATTGCTTGGGTGTGCCTCATTTAACAGTTGACCCGCTCTGTGGGATTTGTAAGAATTTCTCTAACTGGATGTTGATTGAGAGAAAAAATAAATTGTTATTGAAGGGGCTACTTAAATCTCCCTTTTCAGAGGCTATTTCTGGGTCAGAGGTTTTAACCCCTCCAAGATCCCATAAGAAAAAGAGTGTGAACATATAAAGGTCAAGTCTCTTCCTTTGTCCCCAGCTGGGGACTCCCACTAACTGAGACCCAAGAAAGCTAAGCTTTCCACTTTGGATCTGACTTCTTCAGCTCCAGCGCTTTCAGTGCCTAGACCTTCAGCACCAAGGCCATTGGCACCACCTGTGATTTCACCACTGACTAGCATGTCCTTTACTGTATCGGTACCGAGGGGCTCCTTGGTTCAGACTTCTCCACCGGCACCAACTATCCAGTTGATGCAGAGTGTTATGACATCGGCTCCGACAACATATCCGGCACCGACTACCCCCTCAGCACCGACAATTCAGTTATTGGCACCGATTTTTTCGGTTCCAGCCTTAGCACCGACAATCACTTCGGCACCGACCTTATCGTCGGTGCAGACCATGACTTCTGCATCGATGATTTCCTCGGTGCAGACACCTGTAGTTCAGTCCCTTACAGCCCCATTGTTTTCAGTGCAGACATGCAAGGTGGGCACCGAGCTCGCTCCATCTTTGGATAGGCCTGACTCCCCCTCAGCCGTGTCCATGAAATCCACTAGAAGTCTTTCTGAACACGACATGTTGCGTCTTGTGGATCAAGTGCTGTTGGCCCCCCAGGACCTATCCTTCCTTGGGAGGTGATCACCCTTTTCCAAAGACCCCTACTTATTCTCCTCCTTCATTGCCTTTGAAGCCCCTTGATATAGCACAGTCATCCCCCTCTATGGTTCCCTTTATGGACCTCACTAAGGAACCGCAGCTGCCTTCATGGCAGGAGAGTTTTGCTACAACCCAGGATGTCAGCTGTGGCATGCATAATTTGGTGGTTCACAGCCATCCAGGGACTCCGAGTCGGCAGGCTGAGCCACTCAGGGGAGGGGTGACCCCTGTCCTGGACACTCACCCCTCTTCAGGTGGACCAGCCTCCCAGCTAATGGAGAAGGCTTTGGCATTGGCTGGTGATCTTGTGCTATCAATCTCCCCACCCTCCTCTGGACAGCAATGTACACAAGTCACTCCTTGCAGACACTGGACGCAAGGGCCTCAGGATATACTCCCACAGGAAACCCCCTTTTGCACTGTCTTCCCCAGCTTCTCCCTCTGAGGAAGTTCAGCAAAAAAGTTTGTGCAAGAGGAAGCACATGGACTCCACAGAGGAGTCCCTTACCGAAGACATAGACTTTGATGATGGCTAAGGGTCCCCTCGCTCACCCTCTGAGGTATCCTTTGGTGATATTCTCAAAATTCTTAAACAGAGAGGTAACTGGCAGCCCTTGAACCTGACCTCTGAAGAGTCTGTGTTTCTACAGGCCTTTCGCACACGGCCCCCTACCTCCTGGGTTACTCCACCTGCCGACGAACTGGTCTGGCTCATCATGCAGTGTGTGTGTAAGGCTCCTGACACTGTTGAGGCCATTCCCCGGAGGCCAGATAAAATTTTGTCCCCTCCTGCTACTGACCCTCTTTGGTCCAAAGGTCTTCCTGTAGATGCTTTGGTGGTGGCGGCCGTAACTAAGAAGGACCTGGTGGAAGACGAAAGCCAGACTGTCCATCCACCCAACAAAGAGTCCCAGGCTCTGGACAGAATAGGAAAGTGTACTTTTGCATCAGCGACCTTTGCAATCAGGTCCCTGAGCTATATGGCACACTTTACCAGGCTTCAAAGAGATTAAATTTCTGAGCTGTCTGAAACTTTGGCTGGTGCCGTGTCTGATGAGGTCCATGACAAAGTGGCCTCTCAGCTGGCCACCATTAAATTGATATCTAACTCCTCCATGCACCTGATATCTCATGCATCATAAGGAGCAGCTGGAGTGGCGAGTTTAGGCATTGTTCTGAGCCTGGATGCGCTTATGTAATTTCGCGGAACCCTTCAAGGCTTCCTTTCTCAATGCTCCCATCGAAGCCTCTTCATTGTTTGGACCCAAGGTTAAAAGCACACTGGCCAGATGTGGACAGGACAGTAAGACCCTTTCTGCCATGGGTGTCCATTATTCTTTCCCTCAATGGGCTTTCTCCAGAAACCAGAAGAGTGGGAAGATATGGTACAAAAATTCTCAGGGTCCTTTCTGTGACACACAGGCCGAGTTCTCCCCTAGAGGCAGAGGGGGAAGCTCACAGGGAAGATGCCCTTTTTGGGGCAGAGGGGGTCTGCATAACCAGGGTTCCAGGGACTCTTTTCCTGGCCAATCCTACCAGCGCTCCTGAAGAGCGGCCCAACTCCTTTCCTCTGGAGGTGGTTGGGGGTCGTTTCTCTTTGTACCCTTCTGCCTGGCTAACCATCACCACCGATTCTTGGGTACAAAGGATAATAACCAGAGGTTATCATATTCCCTTCGATCTTTGTCCTGCCCCCCAACAAATTTACCCAACATTCCACCCAGTCAAAGGGAAGAAGCAGCATTAGAAATATCAAGGTTGCTAAGAAAAAGAGTCATCCAAATAGTCCCTCCAGACTAGATAGAATCTGGATTCTACTCAAGATTATTTTTGGTGCCAAAGGAAACCGAGGACTGGGGACCAATTTTGGATCTCAGTGTACTGAACAAGTTTGTAAGAATACAAATATTCCGGATGGTCACAATACAGTCTATCCTCCCACTTTTGGAGAAAGATGATTGGATGTGCTCCATAAATCTTCAAGATGCGTACTACCACATAAAAGTGGACAGGACAGCAAGAAGATTTCTGCGCGTCTGTGCAGGAGCCAGTCACTGCCAGTTCAGAGTACTGCCCTTTGGACTCTCTACAGAGCCCAGAGTGTTCACAAAGTGCATGGCAGTCATCACAGCTCACTTGCAACTACAAGGATTCCAGGTGTTTCCATACCTATGCAACTGGCTCATCTCCGCCCCCACCAGACATCTATTGGAAGAAGCCCTAGCATACTCTCTCCTCACTGCAGAAAGGCTAGGCATAACCATAAACTGTCAAAAATCCAATCTTACCCCATCTCAGCCCACAGAATTCATAGGGGTCATCTTGGATACAAAGAATTGCAGAGCATCCATTCCAGAGCACAGAATTCTAAGGATAAAGCAACAACTGATCCCAATCATTTCAAGGGAGAAATCCACAGCTCACTCTGTCCTACAGCTGTTGGGTTCCATGGCAGCCTCCATCACCATTGTCCCCCTGGCCAAGTTTCACATGAGGCTTCTACAATGGCTACTGCTCATCCAGTGGTATCCTTTTCAGTATCCTCTTTCAGCTAAGATTCGGGTAACTCACAGGTGCAAACAGGATTTAAATTGGTGGATGGCCCACAACCCATCACAATGGTCTCGCCCCTTCTCCCCCCAACAGCCCAAGGCTACAGTGACCACGGACACCTCCCTGATGGGGTGGGGGGGCTATGTCAGGGACAGACCGTCCAAGGTACTTGGTCTGAATTGGAGGACCATTTGCATATAAATGTTCTAGAGCTGAGGGCAGTGATTCTGGCATTGCAAGCATTCCATCCCCTGCTGCCATCTGGGACTATTGCAATACAATCAGACAACATGGCGGTGGTCTGGTACATCAACAAACAGGGCGGAACCAAATCTTACCCACTCCGTCGAGATGCCATGAGGATATGGCAATGGGCGATGACTACCAATCGTTTTCTTCTAGCAACGCACATTCCCGATAGTTCCAGTGTGATAGCAGACAGACTCAGCAGGTGCATTCTACAACCTCAAGAGTGGTCCCTGAATCCCTTGATAGCGGCGGAGATCTTCAACTGCTGGGGTCTTCCTTGCTGCGATCTCTTTGCATCCCCAGCCAGCTACAAATGCAGCAACTTCTTCGCCCTGATTCCCCCTCCGGGACAGTCACCCAGGGACACTCTAGTCCACGATTGGCCCTCAGGTCTACTTTATGCATTTCCACCTCTCCCCCCCTCATTCCCTAGTTTCTGAAGAAAGCCCGCCGGTTGAAGAGCAAAGTGATCCTCATAGCACCATATTGGCCTCATCAGATTTGGTTCCCCTTCCTTTGGCCTCACCTGCTAGATCAACCATGGATTCTCCATCCAACCCTGGGGTTGATCTCCCATCCACAGAATCTGATTCACCCCAACATGGACAGCCTGATGCTCACAGCTTGGCTCCTCCAATTCCCTTGATTGCCAGGCAGAATGATCTTTTTTTGCCAGTACGTTACATTCTTATTGCATCTCATAAGTCTTCCACCAGAATTACTTATCTAAGCAAGTGGAAAAGACTTACCTTTTGGCTGAAAGAAAAGCAGGTAGATCCTTTTTCAGCACCAGTGTCAATAGTTCTGGAGTATCTAGCCGACCTATTTCAATCCGGTCTATCAGCCTCTACCATTAGAGTTCATTTGGCTGCAATATCTAATTTCCATGATGGTGTCCAAGACTCCTCTATTATGTCACACAAATTATGCAAGACCTTCATAAAAGGTGTGAATCATCGAAAACCCCCTTTTAGAGAACCTATTCAACCATGAGACCTGTCATTAGTCCTACAAGCTTTGAAAATGCCACCTTTCGAACCAGCTTCTTCTTGCAACCTCAAATACTTGTCATGGAAAACCTTGTTTTTGGTCACCAATACTTCTGCCAGACATATCTCTGAGCTTCAAGCCTTATGCATCAAGAGTCCATATTTGATTTTTCATGGAGACAGAGTGTCATTGAGAACTAATCCTTCCTTTCTGCCAAAAGTGATCTCTGAAATGTCCATTAATCAAACCATTGAATTGCCAGTTTTCTTCCCCAACTATTCAAACAAAGGAGAGTATTGCCTCCATACCCTAGATATTCACGGGCAAATTTGCTTCTACTTGAACAGGATTAAGGCCTCTAGTAAATCAGACCAGTTATTTTTGGCCTATTCTGGACTTAGATTAGGATGTGCTGTTGCTATCGTCACATTGGCTAGATGGTTGAAAGACTATGTGACCTTCATTTATACACAACGTAATATTCTGTTACCTACTACCATAAAGGCTCATTCTACAAGGTTGGTGGCAACTTCTGCTACCCTCCATGCCAGAGCTTCTTTACATGACATCTGTGCAGCTGCAACTTGGGCTACTCCTCATACCTTCATCAATCATTACAAATTGGATTTGGCCTCCAGGGGAAGAGCATCTTTTGGTTCTATGGTGCTCAGGAATTTCCTTCCATGAGAGCCTCCCAGGAATAGAGGTAGCTGGGGACTCTGTCCCACACGTAAGGAATGAACGAGGCTTAACAATATCAGATAAAGAAGTTATGTCTTACCATAACTTTCCATCTGTATTGTTGATCCTCATTCAGTCATTACGACCCTCCCTACTTCCCCCTCCTGTGACTTTAGTGGATCTCACCATCTGGTTCTATTAGGTCATTTGACCAGAGGTAGGCTGTACCTTCTTTTGACTTGCAAACTCAATCTGAGGTAACGGGGGGGGGGGGGGATTCTGGGTAAGAGTTTTAGCTCGAGAGTTTGTAACTGACGCAAGCTTGGAAGATGACCGGCTCGCTTCCAAGGTCAGAACCGATACCCACACTTAATGACTGAATGAGGATCAACAATACAGATGGAAAGGTTATGGTAAGACATAACTTCTTTTTTTAGGCTAGCCACACTCCCCACAATCCAAATGCTCAACCTTTGCAAGGCAGCTGATGTCATCCACCTAGTAATTCACCTCTGGGAAGCTGTAGCCCAGTAATCTTCATAGTGCATCCTGTAAATGGGTACTGCTGTAGTGTGATAAACTAGTTAGGTAGGAGTTCTATCCCCAGATATGACAACTGTGTGTGTGTGTCTGTCTGTCTGTGTAGAGAGCAATGCTTTTTAGGCTAGCCACACTTCCCACAATCCAAATGCTCAACCTTTGCAAGGCAGCTGATGTCATCTTCCTAGTAATACACCTCTGGGAAGCTGTAGCCTAGTAATCTCCATTGCGCGTCCTGTAAGTGGGTACCACTGTAGTGTGATAAACTAGTTAGGTAGGAGTTTTATCCCCAGACATGGCAACTCTGTGTGTGTGTGTGTGTGTGTGTGTGTGTGTGTGTGTGTGTATGTCTGTGTGTCTGTGTAGAGAGCAATGCTTTTTAGGCTAGCCACATTCCCCACAATCCAAATGCTCAACCTTTGCAAGGCAGCTGATGTCATCAACTGAATAATATGCCTCTGGGAAGCTGTAGCCCAGTAATCTCCATAGCACGTCATGTAACTGCGTCCTGCTGTAGTGTGACAAACTACATAGGTAGGTGTTCCATTCCCTGTCATGGCAAGTGTGGATGTATGTGTGTTTGTGTGTGTGTTCTTTTGTCATTGTAGGGACCAATTCTTTTGAGTCCATTCACAGACACTACAACCTCCAATGGTCCACTTTGACAAGTTTGCCGATGTCATCAACTGTGAAATACACCTTTGGGGAAGTGATAGGCCAGTAATCTCCATGGCGCATGCCGTAACTGTTTACTGCTGTAGTGTGATACACTACTTAAGTAAGAGTTCTAACTCCAGCCTTGGCAACTGTGTGTGTGTGTGTGTGTGTGTGTGTGTGTGTGTCTGTCTGTCTGACTCTGTCTGTGTAGAAAGCAATGCTTTTTTGGGTAGGCACACCCCCCTACAATTTAAATGCTCTACCTTGGTAAGGCTGCTGATGTCATCCACCCTGAAATACACCTCTGGGAAGGTTGTAGCTCAGTAATCTCCATAGCGCGTGCCATAACTGCATACTACTGTAGTGTGATTCAGAACCCTGGTAGGGTTCTATACCCACCCATGTCAGTTCTGGATATTGTGTGTGTGTTCCACTGTCTGTGTAGGAAGCAACGCATTTTAGGCTAGACACACTCAGTACATGTCAGATGCCCTACTTTGGCAGTCCTGCTGATGTCAGCCAATGTGATATACACCTTTGGGGAAGGAGTACTGCAGTAATCACCATGGTACGTACTATAACTGTGCAGTGCTGTAGTGTAATAAACTAGTTAGGTAGGGGTTCTACTTCCGGACATGACAGGTGTGTGTGTGTGTGTGTGTGTGTGTGTGTGTGTGTGTACCTTGTAACCTGTGTGGAGGAGGGTATGTGTGTGTGACATCTGGGCCCAATGTGTAGCGGGTTTTGCAATTCTCTTATATGGTGGCCCTAGTACATATTACAATGTCCATTGTACAGGGAAAGCAGCTGTGAAATAGCCGAGAGGCTGGGTTGCATATCCATACCCAGACATGTGACAACAAGGCCGGGCAATCACAGTTAGCAACCCCAGTATTACCCAGAGCACACTCTTAACCCATGTGTCATACACACACACATGGCGAGGCAACAGCCAAGATGTGTGTAGTACACTGCATATTGGTGACTGATAGTAACAATGGTGTGAATGCAGTGGCCTACAGAGACCATGGCACCCTGTCCAGCAGTATGATAGGCACCTAATTGCGGACAGTATGCCTTCAGTATGTTTCCCACCAGATGCCTGTAACAACTGTGGTTCCATCAAATGTGATCCGCAAAGGACATTCCATGCCTTACACACATGCCCTGTATGGACAGATGCCACTGACACCAGGGAATACCTGTAGCATGCTACCAATGTAGGTGCAGGGTCAACCAGCTGTCCATTACCTGGCCCTGCCACATGAAGGCAGGACTGTCACATCTGATGATAACATTCTGTGTACACAATATGGGCCAGACAAACCAGGTACACTTCCACATGCCATTGTACATGAATGTGGGATGTGTGCACATCCCAAACACCGTCCATGTCATGGCATATAGAACACATACATGCCAAGCATTCCACAGCACTGGCCATGCACAATAATAACCCAGGAGACTGGATGGTGTAATCTATACTCACTGGTCCATTCCGGACACTACACCCCTTAGCCATAATGCAAACCATTCTCATGTGGCCTGGTGCCAAGGTATACCCCTGACTTAGCCTTGTACAGCCATCTGGGACCGTCAACCACTACACACCCATAAAACAATGCACACATGCATGCCGGTACTAGCACCCTGTGTCTGTGTGTGTGGTGTATGATGCTTCTGACCACAATCACACCCAGTACCACACCCAGTGGGATACTGAAGCAAGCTCTCTAATGTCAGACACCATCACATACCCTTTGACCATAGAACCCCAGGATAACCCCTGTGGGCCAACGCATACCTATCATACCTCCCAACCATCCCTATTTACTCATTTTTTACCAAGTTTTGGGGTCCAAATGATGGGGTGCCACGATTCCTGAGTGGCACCCCTTCATTTCCATTTTTTCCACTGTGTTTTCACATTTCACACTATTTTGGCTGACATCATCACGTGCAAGATGACGTCAGCTCTGTCAGTGCTACCAGCCTATCGGCATTGAGCTCTACACACATTTCCAGCTGGAACAGTTAGAATCCCTATTCTGGTTGCAATGAAGAACTTCATGGTAATGGAGCTGCAAGCAGGAACAGTTAGGAATGGATCTGTATTCTGGTCACAATAACTTCGTGGTAACAGCGTTTATCTAGTCGCAGTGAAGAGATCATGACAGCAGAACAACAAATAATTAGTAATTGTGTGTGTAGTAATGTCTAAATTGAGTTAATTAAACATTAGCCAATTTGCAGAAAGTACCTGTGGAGTTTTCATCTGTGTAGTTGCACTGGATTGTACAAAGTCCAACTTACTGACAATATGGGGAATAATACCAATTTGTGAAAATTTAAGTACAAAATGACAATGCCATGCTCAATACACCCAAACGCATTCACACACACTCTCAGTTAAGCATGCATTAAAGAGTGCGTAATGAGTATTACGGACGTGGAGTATACATACCTGTCAGGTTCCTGCCCCCACAGGGAGAGACAAAGTAGTCTTAGTACTATTTTGTTGTCTACGCAGCCTGATAATGTTGTTATCCATCCTAGTTTGCCATTAAAATGCACACATGCAAAGGCTGGCTCCTGTGCCGTTAAGAATTACCAGCATCAGTTTAAACTTGTAACACTGTCTTCTACAACCATAAAAATGTGCTCTTATATGACTAATCCAAGTTGTATACAATTTATTTGGGGATCTGTGTTTTAGCTTTAGTTCTTTTACTGCCATAAAGACATGGCCTATAGTATTTCAGAGGCAGAAAAAATATGTACTCACTCAAATACATGAAACATGTCTGGTACGCCACTGATCTAACAGGGAATAACTGTACAGGAATAATTTATAAAGTGTGCATGAAGAATGACCACCCTGAATAGTATTTTTGTATAAATAAGTGAAGTGCCTACCAGTGCAGGTCTAGCATTTAAATCTTAAGCTACTTTCTTATTAAAATTTGGTTGACAGGCCAGTGCTTGTCAGATGTTCTACTTTTCGAGTATATGGGAAACCCTTGTTGGTGCCCCAAACTTTTTGTGGTTTAGTTTGC
Source organism: Protopterus annectens (assembly GCF_019279795.1). Lineage (NCBI taxonomy): Eukaryota > Metazoa > Chordata > Ceratodontiformes > Protopteridae > Protopterus > Protopterus annectens. Next base: position 340,900,713 of record NC_056748.1, on the reverse strand, counting down.
CAACAAATCAAACATCTTAAACTGGAGTATCTGGAGAAAAGCGTGAAATATAGTCTCCGGTTGCCTTGTCCACTGCTGTTTAAATGCACTTGGAGTTACATTTATGTGACTGACTGATTGAAGCAGAAAGAGCACGTGTTAGATGAACTATCTCCCCAAAAATATATGTTTAGGAAGACAAAAAAAAAAAAAACCTTGCCACATGTTTTGTGAAAAATGGCTGCTGAAATACCCACTACAAATAAAAGTGCCTTTGACATATCTGCCTTTCCAAGATGTCATGGTTTAAATCGGCAATGTCACATAATAATAATAATAATAATAATAATAATAATAATAATAATAATAATAATAATAATAATAATATTGTTTATTGAATGCAATCCTTCTCATTTGCAACCCTGTTGTAAAAAGCTTGTGCACATAACATGACCATACATACAGTCAGATGGAGCAATCCTAGCAGTTAACAGTTTTTGAAATATATCTTCATTCAAAAGTAGTTACCTAGATAAGCGCACAACAAAATCACTTTTTTTGTAAAAATAACATTCAGGTTTGCAACCACCGATGTAGGCAGGCAGGTATATAAGCCCCCACCTGTGAGCACAGGCATGCAAACAAACAGACCTACATGCCCGTAGGTGTCCCATAGATGAACAACTTCAAACTAGCTGCAGAATATCGATAAGCATTGTACTGCTATCTTATTTATTTACAGCTGAGCAGCCCTTTGAAGGGTGATGCTAAAGCTTCATAAATCTTACATCTTGAAGCAATATATATAAAAGTCAGTCGTATTCCGTCCCACAATACGGTGCTTCCCACAATGTCATTTTGAACACACTGTATTTTGTAGTCATTTAAATCTGCATGAAAGGCAGCTGACGTCTTAATGCATTGTTGAGGAAGAGTCACAATTGTTTTCTGTTATTACTTAACACGCTTTGGCGGTTATAGTTTAAATTAATTTCATTAGCGTGTCCAAATTCTGGCTAATTCATTGTGTAAGTGCTATCATTTATAAAAATAGTATTAGTGCTTTTCAGTCTTGAGCATTGCAACATCTCTGTGTGAAGGGATAACTATCACATTGAATTATCTCGTTTACATACATTTATAATTAAAATAAATACTTGTGCAGATACGTAATTCTTTTTTTAGTTAATTTATTGTTTTCTCTTCTTTTAGAACCATTTCTTATTCTTCTAAAAACAGATTTATTAATGTATACATATTTATCAGTTACATTGTTGCACATTTGAATTGTACCACATTGGAGAGAATTATCAATTCCTTTGCCAAAAGTGTTACACATAGAGAAAAGTCCATAATGAAAACTGAGGACTTACGTGGAAAAAGAATTGTAAGCAGTCAAAACTATATCACATTATATATATATATATATATATATATATATATATATATAGTGAGAGAGAAAAAGAGGGTGTGTGGGTGTGAAAATGCCCGGAATGTAATACAATTGATGGTCAAACCCTGTACCTTGGTATAGAGCAAAAAGAGCCTAATGTCCCTAGCCACCGCCACTTGTGAATTCCTGTCATATTTTTGATCTGTTCCTCATAAGATCTGTGGTTTTCAGGATGTTTGTGACAAATCACTGAAGGCTGAATTCATTAAATAATGACAGGCATTTGAATTTCAGACTTCATATTTTGCAGAAAATAAATGGTAACAAAACCTTTTATTCTAGCAATTTTCTAAGTTAAAAAAGATCAGTATTTGAAATTTGTCCCTATTTATGGCTGTATTCCTCCATTATTGGCTTTGTCCAGGTTTTTTGTGCTAAGAGTTGAGAGCTATGGTGAGAAGTGAGAACTGAATTCACTAAATGATAGTCATTTAAGAAGTTTCAGTCTTCCTATCTTTCACAAAACAAACTGCAGATTTGGCATAGTGGTATGTTGCTCTGACTGTAGTGTACAGGGTCCTGGGTTCAACACTTGCCAGTGAAATTTATGGTGGTAGCATGACATTTTATTTTAGCAACTTTCCAAAATTATACAAGCAATGTTTAAAATGTGACCCTGTTTTTTGGTCTTTTGTCCCCCACCCAAAAAAAAAAAACTTAAATTGAAAATAAGTGTAAGAAGCTGTACAAGATGCCTATGCTTTACACTACTGTCATTCTAATTATATATATATATATATATATATATATATATATATATATATATATATGGATTCCATACACTAGATCAAAGGTTCACTACTTCGAAATAGTGTATGGAATGCACACTGCAGTGAAAGTGCACTTAATCGAAAGTGCATTTACGCGAAGTTCACTACAACGAATGGGCATTGTACTGAACTTCCGTGCAGTACTCACGGACCTTAGGGTTAGGGCGCAGGTCATGGTAAGGGGATAAGGTCCGTGTCAACTGCAGCACAGTGAAGGACATAGCAATGTCCTCCACTATGGTGCGATAGTCATGAACCTTAGGGTTAGGGCATGGGTTAGGGTAATGGGATGGCTTTACTAACTATCCCCTTACCCTAATCCGTGCCCTAACCCTAAGGTCTGTGAGTATCGCACCATAGTGGAGGACATAGGTTGTTCTTTGATGTCCTTCACTGTGCTGCGGTACTTTCAGTGAAGTGCACTTTTGCGGAAGTTCACTTTTGTTAAAGTGAACGTTCACGTAAGTGAGGCTTCCTATTACACGTTTGAAGTTGTGAATTTTCATTCTTGTAATAGGAATCCATATATATATATATATATATATATATATATATATATATATATAGTGTATGTGTGGAAGTAGACTTTTATGATGGAAATGTTCTGAGTTGGGCAGTTTTGTCATTATTGGTTCATGCATTTTGTTTCATTGCCTACTGAAAAAATGTTCAAACATTAAATTTAAAATGTGCTCTGTCTAAAAAGTATGCTGTATTATACAAGGAATATCATTTAATAAAGTCAGGAAGGTGTATCAAAGAACACATGTATGTTTCTTGTTTTGTGTGCAAGGGCCAATGGTTTGAAAACAGCCCAAAGGTAATCTTTATCCACCACTGGCCAGATGCATTTTCTTTGGATGTACTGTGAGTTTCAAGGGCTGAGAAGTTTTAATGCCAAGTCTGTTTTCATTGTGAGACAGTATTGCTTTGTTTAGCAGATGTCAGTGTTTGTGCATTGTGCTGTAAAGTGTAAAAATAAAATCCAAATAATTGTAGAAGTAAAGCAGTATGCACACATTAGTGTTTATGGTAAATGGGGAGAAATAGCCAGGTAACGGGGCATTGCAATGGCTGCAGGGGGCCTCTGGTGCCATATTTTGCTTGTCTGTTCTTCAGTTTGCATTTGAAAGTTGGTATCCCACAATTCCATTGGAGTGGGTGGGGTTACATAATTATGTATGCACATTTTATGTTAAACAGCGCACAAATTTGTACCTATTTTTCATGGGCCTTGTCCAGATTTTTGATGTTTCCAGGTTGAGAGGTATGATACCTTTTCATTACTGTATTGTGGCAAGGTAACTGGTTAGGAAGTGTTTCCATTACCCTGTCAAGTGTGGCAGTGTGTATGAGTCCCTTACAGAGTGTGGCTGTGTTGACGCTGACACATGTTCATATGGACAGGCTCATGTGCTACACCTACTGTATTGCAACAGTGTTGCAGATGTCACTCACCAGCGCATATACGTCTGGACAGCTCACCAACATGTAAGCTATGTGGTGCACGCAATAACTGCATACACGTGATAGCTATGCATAGCAGTCAGGTGTTTGAAACCCCATACTGGTAGGTGTGTGACACAAACATATTTACATTTTACTCACCCACACCTTCCCTGCAATACTTTGTCTCTGTCTGTCCTGCCCGCACACTCTCTGGTGGATGATTGCCTGCTTTGCTAAGCAGCAGCTTATGTTTTGTAAGTGATGGTCATGATCAGCTGATGGCCTCTGCACCAGTTGCAATCCTCCTCTAGCTGAGTGCATGAGGAACAGTTGTGGTAACATTCCCATAGCCAACTGCATGGCAACATATTCTATTATCTAGGAACATCATTTTGGTGTTGGCCCTTTACATCCACTGTGGGCAGGAACTAGAACTGTCATTTGGCGAAATGCAGCTCAGATAGATTGGGGATTTACCTCTAACAACTTGGACTGTGGAGACAGGGCAACACACAGGAGGGGGATGTGTCTGGTCTGACTACAGACTGTAAGTGCTGCTATACTGCATGTTAAATAATGTTGGTTTAACAGTGTGTGTGTGGATATGGCTGTCCTACATGTTATAATACCTGCCAGGTCAGTACTGTGTTTATGAGGAATCCACATCTGCAGGGTCATCTGCAGACTGGGCAGTGTGTTGTGGCCTTGGTGTCATGTGTTACCCACAGAGCATGTATCTGTGAACTGCAGAAGGTAGTGTGAGGATTGCAGTCTGTAGATGGTGAAAGCCCTGACAGTTACTGACTTCATATCCCTCATAGGACACATGTTGCAAAAACCCTGTTACGACAGTACATGTATGAGTTTAACACAGCAACATGTCAATATTGGCCCTGTGTAGGTGCTTCCAGCCACAACGCTGTCAACCTTTGTACATATGTCGTGCATTATGAGGTGCATGTGTGCTGCACACCATCATAAGAGTCATCATATCTGATAGCAAGCCAGGGACATATCAGACTGCTACACATGTTATGTACAGTACGGGTAATATTTGCCGACATTACCAGGGCATTCCATGGTCATTTGTACAGTACTGAGGTCTATGCAACTATGGTGACTGTCGACAATGTGTGTATTGTGAATATGTTCTTTAGCCTGTATACAGACTGTGGTAAATGTCATTGTTATAGGTCCCATCCTATCTGATGTTACATGCTGCTCCACTGTATGTTACCATATTGGTTTACATGTTTGTAGGGCCATACACACACATGTCCCATACCGCAGACCACACCATGTAGCAGCCCAGTATATGTAGGATTAGTCTGTGAGTGGCACATATGTGGATGTTGTTGAACAGATAGTCCATATACTGTACTTTTATGCTAGCTTACCATATGTGGCTGTGTTCACATTGGATGTGGTTATGCACCTTCACACAGGTGTATCTTACCCTGTGGTGTGACATGCCTGCAGAGCCTGCTATATATGCAGGTACATGTGCATTCCCCCATAGGAGATGTTGGCCAATGATGAGCCAGTCTGTCTTTAGCCAGCATAGTGCATTGTTACATGTCTAGCAGCTTAGTGTACTTATCCAGTGAGATGTCATGTGGAGATACTTGCCGGATGTACTAAAGTCGGGTCTCCCTTAACAGTCATGTATGTCAGACAGAACAGTGGGATGCTGTACAGTTGTATGTCACTATCTAATGGGTAGTATGTGGCCATGGCACTCCTATACCAGTGGTATTATGTGTCAGGCCAGACAGAGGTGTGTGAATGCATACCTATGATGGCATATGTCTACCAGTCGTTATGTGTTATACCCATCTACATGGCTGTTACCATCCATATTGTCATGCATGGTTCACGTGTTTAGCACTAAGGGATTCTGTGTATACCTCCGGATTGTAAGGAGTGTTTCAGAATGTCTACATATATTGCTCAATATCTGTGCTAAAGTCCACAGGGGCATTACATGCTAGCAATGGTACTTTACCAGGATGTCCTTAGGATGTCTGTCAGTAGCCAATGACACACACGTGGAAAGCAGATGTGACCTCCACACATACCATGTCTGTGAAGACAATCACAATTACAGTAGCACTAGTCTACCAATATACCTGCTATACATACCTGACACCCACTTGCACTACGATGTTGGGACTATAGGGGCTGGGGTAGGTCTATACTCCGTGTCCAGGACATATGGTGAGAACATCTGTACATATATACATCCATATATATATATCTATGATTACACATATACATATCAACATATATAGATGGGTATGTATAAGTACATAGGTATACATATTCACACCCAGATATATACATATACAGAGCAATATTTGTCTACACATATACAGATAGTGATATATATGCACATAAACGTATGGATAGCTACAGATATATTGACAGTAGTAGGTATATCAGTAAAGATATGTATGCACATATAGTCATAGATATCTAAATATATACCAACATAACTAGGCATGTCTGTACACATAGGATGTGCATACATATATAGCTATATACACATATCTGTATGTACATATACGTATACCTATATATACACATATGTATAGATATGTACACATATATACATATGAAGAGGTGTACACATGCCCATATATATGTAGCACTATGCAGATGTGTATACAGACTTATGTGTATACCTGTGTATGTACATGTAGACATCTGTACACCTATATGTATACAACTGTATACCTGTCATGAGTAAACATCACGGTTGCGTATACCCTTCCACATGTATCCCACCATATGTATCTGCTATGTGTACATTATGATGAAACAACATATGTGATGCAACAGTTATATTAATGACAAGGACTACACAATCTAGGATGTAAAGGCAATCATTCAATAGCACTCATTTTGGGTAATGACAGATGTACTGGTAACACAACAGCTGTCCCCACAGTTATCATGGTGCAGTGGTCATGTGTTGTGACTTCAGTGTAAACAGCCTTGAGTTCATGACCTGCAAGGGCTCCTCATTTTGTTGCTGGCCAGAACAAGGACTGTTGGATACAGCGTGGTTAAGGCAGTGGTTGTGCAATGTAGGCCACACACGTCAGTATCACAACATTACTCGGGAGGGGTCTAGTCCCAGTGTTGGCAAGTAACTGTGTGCGAGTATGTGGATGGATCTATATCAGGTTGCAGGGTATACATGCCTCAGCGGGCCATCTGTCCATGTAGCACAGGCAATACCCGGTATAGTAACCTGTGAAATGTGTTTGACTGTACCCAGATATGTCACTGCCATGGTGTCAGCACAGTGACATACCCTGTTGTGCATTATGAATGCAGACCATCCTCATGCTGACACATGTACATCTACAACACACCTGCATATCAGTTTACAGACCACAACCAAGCTGTATTACTAACAGCTAGAAGGCATCATTGCTGGATGGCTACACTTCTTCTTCTTTCAGCTTTTTCCCAGTTAGGGGATACCTACCAGATATGCCTCACACTCTACACCCTACAAATGTTACACTGCAGGACTGTGGTATACTGGTGTACACCCACCCTATGCATCAGAACCATATCAGCCTGTCCCTGCTTCGATGGTATGGATGATAGGGATGGGTCACAGGTATCATCATATGCAGCTATGTTGCCGATGCCAGGGGCATGATGTCCAGCGGCTGTACCACGAGCACCCTGGGACATCCGCCTATGTTTGCTGTGACTGGATACAGTAGGCATGGTTACCACACTTTCCTGTGCACTGCCACTGAATGCCAGCTGTCCCTCTGCTATGGTCACTGGTGCTGGGGTGTGTATAGACACTGTAACTGTGTGCAGGGGTGGAGTGGCTAAAAGGGGGGTGTCAAATGTATGTGCAATGTTGGCCTTCCTTTGACAACCCCACCTGTGCCTCACCATTATCATCATTATCATCATCTGTGTCTGTATGGATACCTACTTCAGATTGGGTGCAGGAGGGACCCTGACCCACCTCGCCACCTGTGGCGGAAACAATAACCGCACTTTAAAACCTGTACAGCATTGCTTAACAGTACACACACACACACGCACACACACACACACACACACACACACACACACACACACACACACACACACACACACACACACATATCTCCGTACTGCCTACCTGTCCATGCCTTTACAGACAGCCCCACGTATATGTCCATGTGTTACCCCATCCTGCATCACACTTGTTAACATACACACATTGCTACCACTCATTAACATTACAGTCCTCTAAATGCCCACACAAGTGGCCACAACATAAGGCCTGTTGCTACATTATCTGCCTGACCTGTGTGTAGTGGAGTAACATGACCCCAATGCTGTCATTCGGTATGCACCCCTCTGTATGGCCGGAATGATGTGCATGTCCCTTATATGTGTGGGCTACTATGTTGTAGCCATAATACCTCCCATTGGTGTGTCATGTGTATGTAATGCTCAGTACATGCGGGATATGCTGCTCCGTCGGCCCATCAAGTGTCAGCTGTAATATGTGGATGCAGTCCCTGGTGTTGACTATTCCTTCCCCAATGCATCTGTAGAGCTGCATATATGGGCTGTAGGTGACATCTCCGCTGACAGCAATATTAAGGGTGTACCTGGGGTCTACCTTCCCTCTGAAAGCCTGATCCAAGCTACAGGCCATATTATACTATTTGCTGTCCTGTGAGTACATGACAGGTATTCCTGGTTTGCAATGTGTGTCACTCCATGTCCATGTACTGCATGGTCCCAAAGGGAGGTACAGCCATATGAACACCCTACAATCACACATGTGAATACATGGCCACACACACAAACTCACCAGTGCACACATGCATCATACATGCATCTACCTCCCACCACTTCACCAGAGTAACCATGCAGGCAAACTAACTAACCACCAGGATGCACACACACACACACACACACACACACACACACATGCAGGTGAGGATGCACAATGATCGTGCACACAGTCCTCCAATTACCCATCTGCCAACATGCAGAACATATGGTACAGAACAGCATGCAGCTCAGCTATACTCACACCATGCTAGCAGCAGTATACATGTGTGTGATGCATGTGCTGTGACTAGGTGATGCCCTTCCCCTGGATTCCTCTGCACCCATGCACACATTATTGCTGTGCACCTGTTCTGCGCCCTGCCATGTACTGTGCCCCACAACTCACAGGTGTCCAACCCATTGCGGAATGTGTAGTACAGTGTCAGTTAAGCCAGCTGTACCTCTCACAGCCCCTATGTGTTTCAGCAACATATACCTGGGATGATATGTGGACTGTTGTCATTGGTGAATCCTGGATGCCTGATTTACAGCTGTCAACATCAACAGACGATGTATGGCCACTGCAGAAATCCTTACTATGACAACCATCACAGCATACCATGGCTATGGGGGGGGGGGTGTACACACCGTTATCGCTTTTACACACACATTCGTGATCTGGCATGGGACCACAGCACTGCAGATCTTAGCTGTACACACAACCAGTATGTAACACATGTCCTGTACATTCACATGCAGTGTCTACAGATTGTGTTAGGTGTGCGGCTGCTGACCGCAGTGCATACACACCATGTGGGGATGTGTGTGCACACCCTTATCATGATGGTTTATCACACCTCTTGTTGTGTGTACTACAGCAGTCACTGCTTATGGCAGGGGTTTACCAGCGTGGCCCTTTTGCAATTGCCAGTGTATGTTCAGCCTACCCTACACATGTCCCCCTATTTTGCATGTTTGCAAGGTCCACTCATGCACATCCCATGGTGTTCACACAATGTCATCACTATTGCATTGTGGGTAGGGTTATGGCTGCCACAGGTCCTGGACCTGACTATATGCAGATAGAGCCATTCCTACCATCCTTAGGATCCCTGCTGCAGTGCACTGGTGTTTCATGCTGAACCCCCCTCAGCATTTATGCAGATGCATGACAGGTAAGCCCTACACATATGCGTCTGCTTGTAGTGTCCCATACATTGCACACCACATGTTGCAGCGTAGACCCAGCTGATAATGCAGACTAGTGTAATGCTATATGCCATAGTGTATCTCAGCAGCAATTGAATTGCCCTACAAGTATGTACACTGGTGTTGCATGGTATATGGGTGTTGTCCAGAACATGTCACTACTGTAGGCCATATCTACCAACAGTATGTTACCCCCTGTGGACACATTTCACAATGACAGGATGTTAGTTGTCATGCAGGTGTGTGACATACCCTTTCAATACACCATCCTGTCTGCCCCTGTGAGACCATGCATTTCACAGCAACAAAACATGCACATTTACAGCATGCATTCAGGGTAGGTGTGTTAGATGTGTGCATGGAATATTACATCACCATTACAAGTCCGGTGTGTTGGCATGCATCTACATAAGATATACTCACCAGCTTCAGGCTGCTGCCTTGCTGTTACCCCAGAGGGACCTACATAAGTGGGTGAGAGATGCAATGTCAGTGCCCACACCTGTGGCACTGCTACAGACTGGGTGCAGTACTACCATACATCTACTTTAAATACACACAGTACTACCACATCTGGACATCTGAGTATCACTACAATGCAGCAACACATTATTTGTATAGCATATCAGATATGCATGATCTACATGTACCACTGTGGACAATTACACAACAGTGGTCTACTAATGTACCCTGTGTCCTTACCTGTACGCTCCTCGGCTGTTGTGTGGGTGACACCCACCTCAACAAAGAGGTCCAGTAGTTGATGTTCAGGATGGGCAGGTGCCACGAGGCTGGCCAGAAGCTCCTCCACAGCATGCCGACAGGCATTGAGAAGCAGGTCAGTGCAGTGATGATTAGACCTGCTCATAACTGTAGTTATGCAGGCCAACATCACTGACCCTTTGGATGAGATCATTCCACAGGGTGGTCTGCTCCTGCTGCTCCAGTGCTGTCCTGACAAACATGACCTGGTTGTGCAGTACCAGGTGGTGTATTATTACGACATTTTCCTCTGCGGAATATGTTGGGAGGCGGCTGTGTGCCATAATGCCTGAAAAACATGAGGATGGGAACAGGCCTGAGTGTCTCATATGGCAAGGTTACCACAGGTCATAATACACATCTCTGTTACCCTACCCATATCAGCTTCAACAGACTATACAAACAACTCATTAGGTATGGTTAAAGCTTAACTACCATTTGGACAGATTGTATAGTGTACTACACCTTCTGCTATGTGATTGAAGCCATGTCCCCTGTGTGGACACTAACATTGCGGGCCTGTTACAGACTATTCACTTGCATGCCATTGTCAGGGCCACTATAGTTACATATATGCCAGTGGTATGACTGCTCTGAGATTGCTGCACATCTGACAGTCTGTGTTATAGAGGGGCTCTATGCATGCTGATGGACATGTACCGGGATTGTGTAGACTATTACTACCAACATATGTACTATGACAGTGACACATCCACATGTATATGTTCCATTGGCCAGCTTATTTACCTCTCCACACCTATCTGACCAGGATACCTGGCCACATCACATGTGTGTGCCAACCTGGGGCCTCCTTATGTACTGTTACAGCCATACCATCAGGTGGAACCACCCATGGGATGTTGGCCCACCCCCCTCGGCCACACACCAACATGTCCCTGTCCCCTGAGCTCAGGTCTGGGTCTGTTCCATAACAGGCTCAACAGACACATGAGGGATGTGCTACATCTGAAGCACCTAGTACACATTCACATGGCCAACATGCTCATCCTGCTCAGCCACCAGTGTGCTTGTGATGGTGTCAGTTATGCATTGCTATATAACAGTTACATCCCATTTGGTCAACTGATGTCTTTACCACCTAGTGATTTTGTACAGAGTGTAGATAAAGGCTGCTGGACTATACACCTGCATTACATACTGTTTATAGTTTGTTATCCTGTGGCCCAGTCTGTCTTTACTATTGTACAATTTTTAGGGCTTGGCCTGGACAGCAACAGCTGTGAACCTTTCCAGACTACTGTATTAGTATAGCTGTTTCACAGTTGCATTACTCTGTTTATATGGATGTCAGTGTCTGAACAGCTATAATACATGGCATATACAACTGTAATAGTACACAAATAAAGGTTATCCATTTCTGCAAACCTGTGTGTGGTGTTTTATCCTATGACCTCTCTGTGCGCATATGTTGCAGGCAACGATTGTCATTTGTATGGGTGGCCCATACAGTGTCCAGTTGTTAAGGTGTTAACTGTAGGCATAGCGGCTGTTCCATACTGTGTGCACCTTCTACGTATGTTTCTTACTGTACATATCTCTGCATGTGTCTATGTAGTCACATGTATATCTATATATGTATAGATATAGCTATATATATGTCTGTACATCTGTATTTGCATATATGTGTCTGTGTATATGTTCCCTGGGGATGTTGATAGCTTCCATATTTTACATTTCCTATAGGAGCCACACTCTACTGCATGATATGTTACTAAAACCAGCCTGACATCATACAGGTGAGTTGTAATACTGTTTACATGTTGTGCACATGTCATGTCAGGTCCTGCTTATGTGATCTGTAACACTTTAGTGTATTGCAGGGCGGACGTGTTTGGCTGTGGGGGGGTATGCCTATTCATACATGACATCTATTTTTTGGGGTGTCCCAACCCCATTCGCAGTGCATGTGGACAGCTTTTTAATTGTCACTCTAGCATTGCTATCTACAGATGTGTGGCTATATATATATATATATATATATATATATATATATATATGTATATATTTCTATGGCTATATATATATATATATATATATATATATATATATGTGTGTGTGTGTGTAGATATCTACAGCTATTGATATGTTGTATCTGTTTAGATATTACTATATTTACACACACAAATACATTTACATGTTGGAATACATTCTCTGTACTGTTGAATGACTGGGCTGGTTGTTAGGTTTTGAATACATCAGGGTTATGTATATCTCACATGGCTTAGTGGTAAATCACTTTGCCTATGGTGTGTAGGGTTCTGTGTTCAAGCCTAGCAGAGGCTGTTTATTTTGTTGATGGGCAGAACATGGGTTGTTGGATACAGACTGGTTAAGGCATGTTTAGTCAGTTGTTAGCAGGTTTGCGCGGAGGTCAGCACTGCTAACCTGCCATTACATCTGCTTACAGGGTGTTAGCTTCAGAGTTGCTTAACCAGTGTAGGCATTGCTTACCATCATGCAAATGGGCTTAAGCCCTCTTACTAGTGCTTACATATACTTACTATTGCTTATTTGTGCTTAAACCTGCTTACTAGTGCCTTATTCAGTCTGACACTGATACTTCACATGTGCATTTCCTGCGGTACTCCAGTTCATATATTTATATTATTTAGTTGATTTTGCAACAAAACTATTGGTTATAATGCGCTTTGCCATGTAAAATAGTCTATGCTTCATTTGCATATGTCTACCATAATGTCATACCTATGGTTCCTTCCCCCGCCCCCCCTAGCTCCACGTACACAGCAACCATCCGTTCTCCAGTTGCTAGCCCAGCCATCCACACTGCCACACATTGCCATCTCTGCACGTCTCAGTACTCAGCCAGTATACTGTCTCAACCCAAGCTTCTGCAGGCTCTTCATCCGTTTAGTCCACTTACATACAAGCCTTGTCTTGATCATCCTCCAGTACTGGTGCAAACATCAATGTGACTCTCAATTTTTGGGTCGTCCCGCCAGGGATGGACCTATTGTTGTGTCAAGATTAGACTTAGCTATTCTACACTGTTTCTCCCACTGGTAGCATCCTGCCAGGGGTTTGAGAAGCAGCAGGTTGCTTATACACCTGGCCAGCCTCATCTCCCAGTCCCACAGAACCGACGACCCAGGTTTGACATTCTGTGCATAATGCACGCCCACACGCCCCCTTGACGTGCACCGTTTTTTATTAATCTCTTAAGTATTATGCAAGACTACTGTTCTCACAGTGTGATTGGACAGGCACTGTTTTTATGATACACATAGACTGCTCAAAATACTGTATTTGAGCAATGTACATACGGTTGCTCATATTGATCTACATAATTACATACATTTCCTACACTGTTGAATGACTGTGTTGGATGATATGTTTGTGATAGCAACTGTATGTGGAACTGCCATGGCTTAGTGGTAACTCACTTTGGCTATAGTGTGCAGGGTCCAGGTGTTGCAACTTGGGAGTGCAGATTATTTTGTTGCTGGGCAGGATAACCGCTGTTGGCTACAGAGTGACTGAGGCACTTTTGAGCAATAGTAAGTGGGTTTGCTTGAGCATAAGCAATGCTAACCTCTGGTTACAGCTTCTTACACTGAGTTAGCTTCTACATTGCTTAACCACTGTAGGCATTGCTTACTGCTGTGCAAACAGGTTTAAACCCTGTTACTGCTGCTTAATCATGCTTACTCCTGGTTACCCCCGCTCTACTTTATTTATTTATTTTACATTTGTTGACTGGGAAACTCCGACTGGATGCTTGTCCATTTTCAGTGGAGGCCTGGGGAGAAAAGCTCCATAGTAACACTGAGCTAATCATTACAAGTAATACAGAGGTGTTCACATTCATAGAGAGTGACAGACTTAATATAGCAAAGTAACATATTATTTATGCTTAGTTTAAGTTAAAATGTAGGTATTATTCATGCTTAATTCAAGTTTACATGTCAGGTATGATGGTTGACAATGGTCAGTTTAAGGTGATGTTAGATTCCATTTTAGCAGTTGTGGCTAGGATACACTCAAGTAGGTAGGTAGGTAGGTAGAGGAGGAGACATTGTAACTGTATATGAGGTTGTAGGAATAATTGGTAGGGGAGCAATAGGGGAGGTTTAAAGGCTGTTGGGATATGTATGCGAGACAGGAAAAAGAGGTGTTAGTTTCAGTAGTTGATGTAGGGGTATAGAGTGTAAGGGGGGAGGATTTAGCCAGGTAGTGAGCATGTGCATATCCACGTGTGCTTGATGTGTTCCTTCAAGTGTTTCTTAAATGTGTCCTTTGAGACAGCTGAGGTAATAGATGCGGATAGTGATTTCCAGATTCTGCCAATATAGTTGAGGAAGAGGGTGTCACCTAACTGTAACTTTAAACTTTCAAAAGAAAAGAAAAAGGAGTTGATAGGTAAGTTGTGCTAAAGGGGCACAAAGAGGGAAAGACAGTAGGGGACATAGCCAGGGATGTGCAGGAAGGCTGAAGGGAAGGTCCACAGCAGGTCATTTCTTCTACAGCAACAGCTGTGCATATGCACTGAATTTGGATGTAGTTCAAGTTGGACACTCACACCCCTGGGTGGGTGTGAGGACAACATTAATAAGTTGTGATGCCAATTAGAACGGATTACATGCCTACAGTAGGGAGCTACAACCATGTGTTATTTGGTGTTATTTAGTGGGTTTTGCACTAACAAAATTGGTTATGACGTGCTTTGCCATCTAAAATAGACTGTGCTGCAGTGGGAATCATACTGGGAATGGCTGCTTGTTAGGCGACTACTCAGCCCAATTCACATTATTGCTTACATCCATGAGGCGGTCCGATTACAACCACTCCATCCAACACCTGCATGCCTCGACCCATAATTTCATACCCATAGTTTCCCCCCCATTCCACCTCCGCAGCACTCATCCTTTCTCTGGATGTAGGTCAGGTCTAACCATACCACTACACATTGCCCACTCTCCACTTCTTGGGATGCATCATGTACGTTGTCTCGACCCATGGATCATCAGGCTTTGCCAACCTTGTAGTCCAAGTACATACCCTCCCTGCCTTGATGCATCTGTGTAATGGCAGAAATCCAAAAATCCTAGAATTTTTGGGTTGTCCCACAAGGGACATTCCAGTCTTTGTTTGTAGATTAGACTTTAGTGGCTCCACAATGTTTCTCCCACTGATAGTATCCTGCCTGTGGTTTGGGAAGCAGTGATTTGTTTACTTTATTTGTGTGCTTGTTTGTATATTTCACCTATTTTGCTGTGGGGGGGGAGATATTGGTACGTTTAACACGTATGTTGATCGAGACTCCTCGTCGCCATTGGCGGTGCCTGTGGTCATATATGTCATCATTATGTGCCATCTCATATCATAGATATATATTTGTGTACACACACACACACACACACACACACACACACATATATATATATATATATATGTATGCATACATATATATATATATATATATATATATATATATATATATATATACTGAAATATATATATATATATATATATATATATATATATATATATATATATATATATATCCAACAACATATAGCTGTATGGATGTCTTCACATGTATATATCTATATGTAGATATTTATATATATGTATGTCTATATATGTATACATATGTAAAACAGTGAGGGAGAGGTATATATCTGTTTAGTTAGATATATATCCACACACACACACGCACACCCACCCACCCACCCACACATATCAACATATTTAGCTACATGTCCTGTAATGTTGAATGGTATTGCTGGATGCTATGTTTGGGGAAATGTCAGGGTTAGGTATGTCTGCTGTGGCTTAGTGGTAAATCACATTGCCTATGGTGTGCAGGCTCCTGAGTTCTAGCCTTACAGGGACTTTTTGGTTTGTTGCTGGCCAGAACGAGGCCCTTGGATACGGAGTGGTTGAAACACTTTTACTCAGTTGTCAGCGGGTTTGCGCGACATTAAGCACTGCTAACTTATGGTGACATCCGTTTACACATGGTTAGCCTCACTATTGCTTACTGTGTGTTAGCACTGCTTCCCGTTGTGCAAACAGACTTGTACCTGCTCACTCGTGCTTATTTATCTTTACTACTGCTCTATTTTCGAGAGTAATAGTCTACTGGTTCTTGGGGAGGTGGTGGATTTGGCAAGTGTATGGGGTTATCATTCATTACACTGCTTACTACTCCAGTTCACACATATATGTTATTTATTAGGTTATACAACTAAATATATTGATCATAACAGTGACTTGACATGGAAATGGAATGTACTGCAGTGGGACTCGAACCGGGATTGACTGCTCATGAGACAAATGCTCTGCCCACTACAATATTGCTGTACAGCTTCCTTTGCACATATCCTGCTTTTTATCCTCCTTTTGCTATTTCAGCTACATTACCCGTAGCTACGCGATGGGAACACCCACACACCTACGGTTAGCTTTAGTCGGTATTTTACAAGATATAGATGGATTTCCTCTTTTAATTTTATATATCCTGTTGCTGTTGTACATGTGGGAGTCTGTTGGGGATATGAGGACACCTATGAGTGGTCTTGCTCATTTCTTAACAGTTTCTATTGTTTGATATGGCAGGGGCATGTTTATTCTGAGAGCTCTGCTCTCAGACATGCCCCCTGCACTCGTACACGCTTTGTGTAAGCCTAGGAACTCGGCCAGTGTGCCTTCATTACTATGTATGGCGCGCTGCCATCCTGCTCCTAAACGGGCACTTCCATGCAGGGCTAAACTAGTCCTGCATGGAAATTTAGTAAATCCAGGGGAATGTGTGTCCTTTGTGGTGCTGGAATATCTCTTTGTTGTCCATACCCTTCAGAGTTACTTTTTTAAGTTCTAGCATCCAGTGGACAGGGCAAACAGCCATAGTGTTTCCTTTATGGAGGTAAATCATCTGACTCTTACCTATTTGGTCAGTTTTTGCTTTCTTTAACCAAGTGGAAACATGCTTGTGTTTTATTGTTATGTTATCCCAACTTAATGAATGCACTAATGCATTAAACCTAAATGCCCTGGCATACATCCACATGAAAAGTTTTGCTGAAAACACTGGCAAATGGAAATCCTGAACTGACACTTTTGCACCTCTTATTAAAATGGGCAGCAGTTGAGCTCCTAACTGTTTTCTAGAATCTCTTATTCTATGATTGAAGTGACTCCAGCCCTTGATCAGCTGTTTAATTACCCATTGATTTGGAATTAAAGCCAATCTTAAACAATGTACTAACCAAGTTGAAGCCGATATTAGTAACTTAATGAAAGCTGTGGAGTCACCTAGGGCACACCTGTGTAATGTAAAACAAGCTGTCCAGTCCACAAACCAGTATTTTTCTGTGTTGGCTTGCCTCCTGTAAAATTCTTCAAAGCTGTTGAATAAGCTGTCCTGATGCTTTGATCCCAAGAGTTACCTAAAACAATAATCACAATTCTTCTCTAATGAGACATAGATCCATGTTTTGAGCTGTAGAGCCTCTGGTGCTGATGTTCAAAACCCGTGAAGCTGTAGTAGTGACAGGCTGTCAGCTGTAGTAGTTATACTAACAGGGAGATGCGTAATAGTAAAAGTCAGGTTAATTCTTAAACAGGGAAGTACAGCACTGATTGAACTCTATGAGAACGGGAGGATCTGGTCTTAATAATGTGGACCCTTTCTTGGTTGTTTGAATTGAGTATGATTCCTTTATTCAAGAGATCATCTTGTCACATATACATTGCTACTCAAATAGGGGATATCTCTAAAAGGTTATATCTTTTGAGACTTCTACCAGCCAAGACACCAGCCACGATGCAGCAAAGCATTACTCCCAAAGAAACCAATCATACCCATACCTACTGATGCATCTGTGAAAAGCGGCAGTAATTTTGAAGATACCGAATTGCTTTGCCAAAGTGATACCCCATTATACTGTTGTAAGACTACGTTCCATAATCTCAAATCTTCCTTTACTCTCCTTGAGAGATGAACCAAGTGGTGTTTTTTTTTTCTTTCCTGCCTTTAATAGATTAGCTAAAGCCTCTTTGAATGTTCTGCCTGACTGGACTGCCCTGTGGCGAAGCTGAGGGTGCCTAAAAGAGACATAACCTGGTTTACTGTGGACTTAGACCTGTCCAAAATGGCTTCTGATTCAGATCTTAATAATTGTCTCCTTTGGTAGTTTGAATGCTTTGCTAGGCACATCTATTTCTGTCCCTAAAAAGGTCATGTACTGAGAAGTGCCTGCTGACTTATCTTCTGTGAGCGGCATCCTAACTCTTTACATAAAGATGTAAAAACATCCATGCCTTGTTTTGTGCACTCCTCAACTTCTCCTCGTCATCAGGATAGCATATTGCAGCTAGATTTTACACCCTGCATTCCCACCGCCATTGTTATACTGAGCTAAAAGTTTCAAAGATGAAACAAGGCATGGAGTTGTATCAAAATAAAGCTTATTTTTGAATGAGAAACATAACTTTGGCCAGTCTTCATTTTGAATCGGTAAATAGTCTGAAAGCCAATTTTATGTCTCAGTTGATTAGCCATGAATGTTAAATAACATGATGAGGCTGGCTGCCTCGTCTAATGTTGCATATTTAACCTTTGTGTCATCCCTAGAAATAAAATCATTAACTAAAAACTCTGCTGCATGTGAAAGGTGGTGAATTAATCTAAATTCAGTTGCTTTTTTCTTGGGGAATAACCCTATGTCATGAACTGTTTCCAGTGGAAGAGGACAATGCACTCAGAGTTGTACCAAGTTGATCTTCTTCAGCAATTATCTTTTCTATTATATCCTCCTTCTCTTGAGTGGATTTCAAACTTTTTATTACTTTGTTGTTGAATGGAGAGGTGGATTGCAATGAGAAACTTCTGTAGAAACCTTGAATTACTGCATTATTTGCAGCGCTATTTGGGTAGTCTTTTAATTCAGATGAAGGTACTTCTTACCTAATGGGAGAACGCATTGCTGCATGGTCACATGCCTCAATGCCTGACTGTATCCCTCAACTCCATGAAAGGAGCCTTTCCCATGGATGTGGGAATTTGTTTGCCTGTTGTTTTGGTGTCAGTGTTGATGATTGTTGGCTTAGACTGACTTAATTTCTGCCAGCAATTGAAAGCTGGGTGGACTTTACCACAGTAGGAGCATAGCTGTGTGAATTAACAATTAGACCAAACACAATGGCCACTGTTGAAAGCCCAGCATCATTTTATTTCTAGAATCGCTTGTGAAAGTCTTGGCTAGTTTGAACTGGCTTTTTCTAATATTGTGCTTAACCATGTGTTGAGATGTCTTTGATTCCATTTGATATCATTGTTGATAGCTTTCAATTTTCTAAATTTTTGATCTTAAACCAACCAAGCTACCCCCCCCCATGCATTTTGAGCTTCCCTGAATGTATTTAGGTATGAAGTGTGTGGTAATGTGAGTGAGAGTTATTTTTTCTATAAGAACTACCATGTGTAATAAAAAACACTTGCTGACCAATTATCCCAGGTTTTAGGTATCAGTATATTGCTATTTGGGTTACCTAATGCTGCAGGGGCAGCTGTTAAGTCCTTGGAACATGTTTTTTTCAGCATCTACCTGTCTGTGTATCCCACCTGCTTCTGTTAAATCAAATACATAGATGTACTCCCATTTTATGGTTTTCTGTTCAACTGATTTGGGCAAGCACAATGGCCACTATTGAAAGCCCAGCATCATTTTATTTCTAGAATTGCTTGTGAAAGTCTTGGCTGGTTTGAACTGGCTTTTTCTAATATTGTGCTTAACCATGTGTCAAGATGATTCCATTTGATATAATTGTTGGTAGCTTTCAATTTTTTAAATTTTTGATCTTAAACTAACCAAACCACCCCCCTGCATTTTGAGCTTCCCTGAATGTCTTTATGTATGAAGTGTGTGGTAATGCGAGTGAGAGTTATTTTTTCTATAAGAACTACCGTGTGTAATAAAAAACACTTGCTGACCAATTATCCCAGGTTTTAGGTATCAGTATATTGCTATTTGGCTTACCTAATGCTGCAGGGGCAGCTGTTAAGTCCTTGGAACATGTTTTTTCAACATCTACCTGTCTGTGTATCCCACCTGCTTCTGTTAAATCGAATACATAGATGTACTGCCATGTTATGGTTTTCTGTTCAACTGATTTGGGCATGTGAACTACCAAATGTTTAGTTATGGCTATAACATCTCCTTCTGATAAATAGTGGTGGTTAGGTGTGTTCATCGAAGACAACTGGGATGAGGGTCTATATTTTTCTATCCTTTTCTCTGTCAACATATCTATTGTTTAAGAGGTGCTCTATTGCACTGATGGTCCTTCTCTGTTATTTTAAGATAATTGTCCTAAACTTTCTAAATTTGTATCCCTAGGTGAGGGAGTGGAACTGAACCCTTTCTCCAAAATTATGTCAAACAGCCTGCCTCTGCTGGACTCTGATAATGATTCTAAAAATTAATTTAAGTATTCTTCTTGTGTCTGATTTACTACAACTTCTACACCTATGACCTTGTCTTCCATTACTATTTTGTTACCTGTAGCTTCTTCCACTAGATTTAAATTGACCGCTTTGTTTTTTGTCTGGATTTGTTATGCTTCCTGTCACTTTCTGTGTTGTCTTTCTCCTTTTCTTAGCTGGTGTTTTAGAGGTTTGAGATGCATCTAGTTTTGCTGCTGTCAGTCCCCTTTTGGATCCTGAAGAGATGCTGATATTGTTGAATTCAAATTCTTGGAAAAGCTCATCAGCCTCTGCAGATAACTTTGGCCATCTTGCCTTTACATGTTGAAGTGAAACTGAGCCTATGGAAAATAGTACAGATTTGCAGTTAATAAAATTAAATCTTTAATATACTCCAGGTCAATAATTTTGTTGGGTAATGCCTTTAACTCCTAACCACTATTTTTGCCTTGAAATTAATTGTAACAACAAGAGCAAACAAACCTATTTTAATGTAAATATTCTAAATATTTATTTTTCTTATTATTATTACTTTATTTTATTTTTTTATTTATTTCCTTAATAGTGGAGCTCACTTGCATTGATATATTTGAGGAGTGAACCCTTTAATGTCTTTGTCAGATTGTTTGTAGCTGTCAGTTGATGTCTTCCCTGTTTTTATTTTTTATTTTTATTATTATTTTAAATAGTTGATACTCATAATTTTATATTTTTGTATTTTTTTTACATCTAATGTACTGTGTACTTGAAGCACACCTCTTGTGCTGTTATTTAAATGGCTGTAAACTCAAAGAGAGACATGTACTACTAAATGACAATCAAACTCTCAACTATAGACATATGGCCCCCAAACACCTTTTTTGAAATGTTAAAACTAGAAAAATGCCTGGCTATTCAACTTAACAGCTTGAACTGTTCTAAAATGCTTTACTCCATCCACATGCATTTTCAGTTACCACAGCTCAGGCCTGGCAACTTCACAGTTGAAACCACTTATTGTAGTTTTTGCACCAAAAATTTACCTTTAATTTGGAAGTTGTTAAACCCTACCTTAGTTCAACTGCCTGCTCCACCAATTTATAACCTCACTCAAGTCCATATTTCTAACTACTATTGTGAAACATGGTTTAAAATATTCTGAAACTCTTTGACTGTTCCTTCAATTTAATATGCACTTCTTTAAATAACGAGACTGGCACCTAACTCACAACAACTTGGATACCAATCACAGAGTTAACTGGGACAAATCTTGAAGTAATCAGGGACAAACACAGATACTTTGAAGTGAACACCATTAATATAGCAAAGATTGACATCAAAAGATATCATAAGTTAATATACATTTTCAGAAATAATGGAAGTCTAGCAATCTAAATATTGCCATTATTAATAAAATTGATTCACTGCTTTATTTATGAAAGTTGCCAGTTTAGAAAACAATTAAAGGGAAAAAACCCACCATCTGCACAAAATGACACCCTTGAGCACAGGGACAGTTGAGATGTATGCATCTGTCATTGTTCGTGAACACTTAGACCTACGCAATCACCCACAGGCCAATCTTCTAAATGAACGTGCTGACTGAAAAATGCAACTATTCCTTCAGACTACCCTCCACTGTTAAACTTTTATGACTCTTTCAATTTAATTGCTTTATTTTATATCTATCTATACATCAATATTTTTTTTACAATATTAATTCTCGATAACCTTCTTGGCTACTGGTGATTGGTTCCATAGCCATACTGAAGATAACCACATTGCCAAAATATTATAAGTAAACTTGCCTTTTTTATGACACGATCACTGTATTGCTGACAGGGAGACTAATCAGTAAAATAAATAAGCCTTAACTGAAGGTTTGGAATGGGATGCTGAACAGTTTCCATGGCAGCAGTATTGCTGTCGGGCACCTCACGTTTAACTGTCTTTGCTTTGGCTAGCCAATGCTGAGATACATTTTGCCTTGCAGCATGTATTAGCCCTGCAAGAAACAAGTAACTATATTAGATGGCATTGATATGAACAATTGCATGTAACATTTATCATCTCACAGTCAGAGATCAAAAATTTCAACTTTTAATTTTTTTATAGCCACAGGAATTGCTTTTTTTCCAACAAAAACACAATATTTACAGGTCAAGCACAAGATTTACAACCAAACTGAAACAGTTTTTATCCATAGCAAAAATCAGTAGTACTTTATAAATTCCATTTGCTAATACAAAATATATATTTTAATAATCTGAGATGCATTTCCCTATGTCAGCTGACTTTTTTCAGCAGTACACCCAAATAACCCTAAAAAACATAATTAATAAATATTAAAAAGAAAGAGAACATCCTTAACATACACAAACTAGAAAATAGAAAGCAAAGCATAAAAAACAGACTTAGCACAAAGTCTATGTTATGAATACTTACTACTAAATATATTGTACCTAGATTTACAGTAACACAATTTCAACAGGTGAAAAGCTTCTACCAGTAACCATAAAGCTGACCATTAATACAAAAATATATATATTACGTTATAAGGACTACCTTCTCCATTCAAACTCCCACTAATCAGTTATTGCAAAGCACTGACTGCATTGTTATGTAATTATTTCGGGTCTATATTATAACAAAGAAAGTTGAAAATTGTGAACGCAACGCTCTAAATATCAAAAAAGCTAACCATTATACAAAAATATATATATATTAGGTTATAAGGACTAACTTCTCCATTCAAACTCCTACTAATCAGTTATTGCAAGGCATTGACTATGTTGTTATGTAATTATTTTGGGCCTATATTATAAAAATGAAAGTTGAAAATTGTGAATGCTCTAAATATCAAAAAAGCCTGACCTGGAACACGCTATCGGTGGGGGGGGGGGGGTAAATATATATACCAACTCCGAGATCTCACTTCAGTGAAGAAAGGGCAAATATTCCAATCTTCACTGCGATCTCACAAAAAGCACTTCAAGGTCCGACATTTTCAATATTTGGAGCATGTTCAATTTTCAACATTCGTTCTTATAATATAGACCCATTATTTCTGCCTGAAATTGTTTGACATTTGCCATGGCAATCACTGTGCTACATATTTATTCATGAATGCTTTCTAGTGATTCTACTTTTTTTTTCTCTTTCTCATCTGTAATTCTTATCACATCTCTTATTGCAGGTGCAGTCTCAGATTTCTTAGTTAATTTTTATTTTGCTATAGTTATTACTAAGTTTAAAAATTCTGTCTCTTTTCCTAACAAATTTAGTGTATTATCATAGCCTAATGCCACTGGGGATGCACAAGCCAGTGCATTTCTTTGTGCTAATCCCAAGCCCGGATAAATGGGGAGGGTTGCATCAGGAAGGGTATCCGGTGAAAAATTTTGCCAAATCATACATGCGGAGAACAGTACAGATATACATACCAGATCGGTCGAAGCCCGGGTTAACAACGACCGCCACCAGTACTGTTGGCCAACAGGGTGCTGGCGGAAATTGGGCTACAGTTGGCCGAAGGAGGAGAAGAGAGGGAAGGCATGCCCGAAGGCAGATAAATCTAGGACTGTGATAGTGGGGGTCGGAACTTTGAATGTTGGCAGTATGACTGGTATAGGGAGAGAGCTAGCTGATATGATGGACTGAAAAAAGGTTGGTATATTGTGTGTGCAAGAGACCAGATGGAAGGGGAGCAAGGCTAGGTGTATCGGAGGTGGGTTCATAGGTTCATAGGTTCATAGGTTCATACTAGGCTATCTGCCCAAGGGCATTTATAAGCCTAGCCCATAGTTATGTGGCTTTCGCCACCCCTTTAGTTTGAATAAAAACTATGCCTATCATTTTTCTGTGCCTCTGTCAAGCAGTGACACTGAAGTAATCCCTGGGGTATATCTGCGATCTCCCATCCATTGGTCAAGATTCCTCTTGAACAAGGCCAGCGAGGTGCTCTGCCTCACATGTACCGGGATTTTGTTCCACAGCATAGGGAGTCTCTGGGTGATGAATCTGTCCCTCCAGCACGTTCTATTTATAACCGTGTCAAGGTTTAAGTCTCCCGCCTTGTGGTTCTGAGGGATCTAGATTTTTGAGGTGAAGCATATTCATCAAATCTGGGTTTGACATGGCCTTATATGTCAGGCACAGGTCACCTCTGAGCAAGCGGTATGAGACTGAATAAAGCTGGAGTTCTTTCAGTCGGGCAGCATAAGACATATTTTTGAGACCCTTTATCCTTTTGGTGAGGAACTTTTGGGGCCTTTCAAGCTGCATCAGGTGTCTGGTCTGATACATTCCGAACGGGCATTGTACTCAATCATAGGTCTAATGAGTGATGAGTACAGGGGACGATGACCTCCCTTGATCTAGATGTGAATCCCTTCATGATCAGGTGGGCGATATAGAAGGTTTTCCTAACTACTTTAGCAACATGAGTGTCAAACGAAAGACTACTGTCAACTTGGGTCCCCAGATCCCTGATGACTTTTCTGTGCTCAGTGGATTGTCACCTATAAGGTAGGTAGGGGTAACGTTGTTTTTCCCGAAGGGTATGAGTATGCAATTTTTGGCGTTTAACTTCAGGCCATGGCTCTGGCACCAGTTATCCATTTCTGTGAGGCCCTTCTGGAGGATATCTGTGTCAGATGTGTTTTCGACTATGGCGCCCAGTTTGCAGTCATCTGCAAACTTTGTCAGCCATAACCCTCCTGTGTTTGCTTGTACTTCAGAAAAGTAGATGCCGAACAAGAGTGGACCCAGGACTGAGCCCTGTGGGACACCACTTGTGACAGGCTTTGAGTCTGACATGGCTCCAGCAACTCTGACCCTGTGGGTTCTGTCGCTTAGCCAGTTTGCAACCCATCTTGTGATGTATGGGTTTACATTCAAGCTGATGAGTTTTTCGATGATACCTGAGTGGGGTATTGTGTCGAAGGCCTTTGCCAGGTCGAGGTAGGCTGTATGGACTGCCTTTCCCTCACCAATGGCCTTGGTGACTGTCTCGAAAAAGTCAACCAAGTTTAAGAGGCAGGATCTGCCTTTGACAAAGCCAAACTGGGTTGGATCCAAAGTCTGCAAGTTCCCTATGTCTTTATTTATGAGTTCCATTATGATCCTCTCCATGGCTTTGCAGATAAGGCTTGTCAAGCTAATGGGGCGGTAAGTTCCAGGGTCTGTGGAGGCACCGCCCTTATGAAGTGGGACCACAGTCACCGTGCGCCACTCCTTGGGTACGTATCCTGAGGTGAGGCTAAGATTAAACAGCTGTCCTAACTGTGGGTTTAATTCCTCGTTGAGTTCATGAAGCACACAGCCGGGGACACCATCTGGTCCCATGGATGCTGTGTTTTTTGCCTTAGTGAGGGCAGTTCTCACCTGGGCGTTGGAGATGTTTGGGGGGCTACAATCCTCTGGAATAGATATCTCTCCTTTTGGGGGGGGGGAGTTTGCACTGAACCTGTCAGCCAGTATGTTAGCAATGTGTGTAGGTTCAGTAATGTTCACATCATTTTGAACTAATTCTGAGCATATCTGGGAGTTTCCTCCTAGGTTTCTAACATAGCTAAAGAAGGCCTTATGATTGTCTTTAGAGTCCTTGGCGATTTTTCTCTCAAAATTTGCCTTTGATGATTTTATGAGAGCTCTTAGTTTTTACTTATAATGATCAAAGGTGTCTTACCTTTCAAGGATTTTGCTCTATCTTGTAGTAGCTTCCTCCTTTTGTTGTAGAGCTTGTTTATGGCTGGGGTCCACCAGACTGGACGCTTGCCTTTGGTACAGAGAGTCTTAGTTTTGTTTGGGATTGCCTGATCCATGCAGTCCTGTAGGTGCTGGTAGAAGGCATTTGTAAGTGATTCAGCGGTTTGAGTAATGTTTACCACTGGCTCAGGGGCCTTAAAGGAGACCACACTAGTTTTTAGAAGTGTGAAATCGGCTTTTGAGAAGTTTTTCACTGTGGTCTTTTTTGTTTCAGGTGGGGGCGGGATGAGGACCTCCAGCAAGATTAGTTTATGATCTGATCTCAACAGTGAGGGGTATACTTCCGGTGTTGAACATTTTGATCCCATGTTCGTGATGATGAGATCAAGTATGTTTTCACCTCTTGTGGGGATGGTGACTAGTTGTTCCATGGCATTTGAGTTTATGAACTCCAGGAATCTTTGGGTTAGAGTGTTCGGGCTTGAGTAGTGTTCCCAGTCTATATTAGGGTAGTTGAAGTCACCTAGTATGATGGTGTTTGGAGATACATTTATCCCTCCAATGTTTTCAGGAAGGCCATGTGAGGTTCCTGAGTTTGAGAGGGTGGCCTGTAACATGCTACAAATTGCAGAGCAGTCTTGCCTATGGTTAATTGCACCTGGATGGTCTCCGATGCATCGTGCGTTGCCACCAACCTTGAGGTGTGGGTGTCCTTTATGAATATGGACACCCCTCCTTTCTTGGTGTTGTCCGGATTTTGGGGCCGAACGCATGATATGAGGTGAAACCTGTTAGTGCTGGGGTGCTCTCAGGAGCCTTGAACCAGGTTTCTGTCACAGCACAGACATCGATGTTCTCCATATTGAGAAGGGCCTCGAAAAGTGCATCTTGAGATTGAGACTTCTGGCATTGAGCAGCATTACCCTTAGTTTTTTTCCTTTTTGGTGTTCTAGGGTGGTAGGTTTAGAATTTGAGCCTTGCCTAAAAAAGGCACTATGGGGGTGGCAAGAGCCTTTGCCAATATCCGGAAGCCCAGGGGTGACAGGTGCAAGCCGTCCCTTGCGAAGCAGCGTGGCTTGTCCAGCATGTCATCCCAGGCAAATTGTTTTATTATGGTGTGGATGGGAGGAGAAATGGCGTAGGGGTTATCCTGAAGGAACAGTATGCCAAGAGTGTTTTGGAGGTGAAAGGATTGTCAGATAGAGTGATGTTTCTGAAGCTGGAAAAGGATGGTGTAATGATGAATGCTATTAGAGCATATGATCCACAAGTTGGGTGTGCGATGGATGAGAAAGAAAAATTTTGGAGTGAGTTGGATGAAGTGGTGATGACTGTACTCAAGGGTGAGAGACTGGTGATTGGAGCAGATTTCAATGGACATGTTGGTGAAGGGAACAGAGGGGATGAGGAAGTGATGGGTAGGTATGGTGTTAAGCAAAGGAATGCAGAAGGTCAAATGGTAGTGTATTTTGCGAAAAGGATGGACATGGCTGTGGTGAATACATATTTTAACAAGAGGGAGGAGCATAGGGTGACATACAAGAGTGGAGGAAGATGCACACAGGTGGATTATATCTTATGTAGAAGGGCCAGTCTGAAGGAGATTGGAGACTGTAAAGTGGTGGCAGGGAAAAGTGTAGTTAGGCAGCATAGGATGGTGGTTTGTAGGATGACATTGGTGATTAAGAAGAGGAGGATGAGTGTGAGGTCAGCACCAAGGATCAAATGGTGGAAATTGAAAAAGGGTAATTGTGAGGTGGAGTTCAGGGAAGAGTTAAGACAGGCACTGGGTGGCATTGAAGAGTTACCGAATAGCTGGGTAACTACAGCAGAGCTAGTAAGAGAGATGGCTAGAAAGGTGCTTGGTGTGACATCTGGAAAGAGGAAGGAGGACAAGGAGACCTGGTGGTAGAATGAAGAAGTACAGCAGAGTATACAGAGAAAGAGGTTGGCGAAGAAGAAGTGGGATTGTCAGAGAGATGAAGAAAGTAGACGAGTATAAGGAGATGAGGTGCATAGCAAAGATACAGGTTGCGAAGGCTAAGGATAAGGCATATGAAGAGTTGAATGAAAGGTTGGACACTAAGGAGGGAGAAAATTACCTGTACCGACTGGCTAGACAGAGGGACCGAGCTAGTAAAGATGTGCAGCAGGTAAGGGTGATAAAGGATAATGAGGGAAATGTACTCACAAGCGAGGAGAGTGTGTTGAGCAGATGGAAAGAGTACTTTGAGGGGCTGATGAATGAAGAGAATGAGAGGGAAAGAAGGTTCGATGATGTGCGGATAGTGAATCATGAAGTGCAGTGGATTAGCAAGGAGGAAGTAAGGATAGCTATGAAGAGGATGTAGAATGGAAAGACTGTTGGTCCAGATGATATATGTGTGGAAGCATGGAGGTGTTTAGGTGAAATGGCAGTGGAGTTTTTAACTAGATTGTTTAAAGAAATCTTGGAAAGTGAGAGGATGCCTGAGGAATGGAGAAAAAGTGTTTTGGTACCGATTTTTAAGAATAAGGGTGATGTGCAGAGCTGTAGTAACTACAGAGGGATTAAATTGATCAGTCACAGCATGAAGTTATGGGAAAGAGTATTGGAAGCTAGGTTAAGAAGGGATGCAATGATTAGTGATCAGCAATATGGTTTCAGGCCAGGAAAGAGAACTACAGATGCGATGTTTGCTCTGAGAGTGTTGATGGGGAAGTACAGAGAAGGTCAGAAGGAGTTGCATTGTGTCTTTGTGGACTTAGAGAAAGCATATGACAGGGTGCCTAGAGAGGAGTTGTGGTATTGTATGAGGAAGTCGGGAGTGTCAGAGAAGTATGTAAGAGTGGTACAGGATATGTATGAGGGTAGTGTGACAGCGGTGAGGTCTGCAGTGGGAGTGACAGATGCATTTAAGGTGGAGGTGGGATTACATCAAGGATCAGCTCTGAGCCCTTTCTTATTTGCAATGGTGATGGACAGGTTGACAGATGAGATCAGACAGGAGTCCCCATGGACTATGATGTTTGCAGATGACATTGTGATCTGTAGTGAGAGTAGGGAACAGGTGGAGGAGACTCTGGAGAGGTGGAGATATACTCAAGAGAGAAGAGGAATGCAGGTCAGCAGGACTAAGACAGATTATGTGTGTATGAATGAAAGGGAGGATAGAGTAATGGTGAGGATGCAGGGAGTAGAGATGGCGAAGGTGGATGAGTTTAAATACTTGGGATCAACAGTTCAGAGTAATGGTGAGTGTGGAAGAGAGGTGAAGAAGAGAGTACAGGCAGGATGGAGTGGGTGGAGAAGAGTGTCAGGAGTGATTTGTGACAGACGAGTACCAGTAAGAGTGAAAGGGAAGGTCTACAAGAGGGTAGTGAGGTCAGCTATGTTATATGGGTTGGAGACAGTGGCACTGACAAAAAGGCAGGAGTCAGAGCTTGATGTGGCAGAGTTGAAGATGTTAAGATTTGCAGTGGGTGTGACGAGGATGGACAGGATTAGGAATAAGTATATTAGAGGGTCAGCCCAGGTTGGAAGGTTTGGAGACAAAGCCAGAGAGGCAATATTACGTTGGTTTGGACATGTGCTGAGGGGGGATGCAGAGTATATTGGGAAAAAGATGCTAACGATGAAGCTGCCAGGTAACAGGAAAAGAAGAAGGCCTAAGATAAGGTTTATGGATGTGGTGAGAGAGGACATGCATGTGGTTGGTGTGACAGAGCAAGATGCAGAGGACAGGAAGAAATGGAAACAGTTGATCCACTGTGGCGACCCCTAATGGGAGCAGCCGAAAGAAGAAGAAAATCACAGCCTAATTATAATGGACAAAGACTTGGCAAACTTTGTCTCTATGAAGCACTGTAATTCAGCTTTAAAGTTACTTCAGCCCATACATGGCCAGAGAATGGGCTGCCACATGATGAAAACTGCCAACATTTACTTCAATTTAACTGGAGAGAAACAATCCTTATAGAGATATTTCCTTCCAGTTACTGTAAACCTTCCTGATATGGTGGTTTACATTGATAACCAACAAACTTACCTACCACTATCCTTATCTAATTTGTCTGTAAACATATGCCTTTGCTTGCTGCATTGATCTTTTAAGATTTCTCAATGCTTTACCAACTCTGCTAATTAAACTGTTGATGGCTGACAAGCTTCCCCTTGATTCAAACAAATGCATTGCTAATGAAGTATCGGTCACTCATCAGGTAGCATGCTTGCCTTTAGTACCGGAAGATCATAAAGCTGTGAGTTTTATTCTCACTCAGGGGGCTCGATTAATTTTCAAATTGCTGACACTGCAGAGTGCTATTAGGAGGTGATACAGTCCTTAGTAAGCTGTCCTTTAAATCAGACATTAAAAAACTGGGTACCATCTGGTTGAGTTGGTGGTACTTCAACATGATATAATAGATCTCATGACGATGATTCAAAAGAGTTCACCAATAGTCTTGCCAAATTTCCCCTAGTAGTACAGATACCACATTGGGGTCACCCTTTAAAATAGGCCACTATCTTAGTGGGACTAACAGAGTCAACAAAGGAGGCTTCCAAGATGGCTGTACACTGAGTAACAGCTTAATTTCCATTCTCCTGGTGTGAAAACAGAAACTTGGAAAAGAGAGATGGTGAATTTGTCTTTTTGAGTAAATTTCAAATACTGACTAATAAGTGTATTGCCTGGATGCCATAAAAGAAGAAATTTAGAGAACCTGAAAGAAAATCAACCACAAAAGGTGAAGAGAAAACACTCACTGGGAAGAAACCTATAGCTGTTCTGCAAAAAGCAGTTCAAGCTCCAGTTCTGGCACACAACATGACTTACAGTAATTTAGAGGAAATATAAGTCAAATGTGCTCAGTCCTGATTGACATAAATGAAACACTGAAGGAGTAAATCAACTAAAACAACATAAGGCTGGATATTGGATGAAACTTTAAACAGATATTCAAATGAGCTGATGAAACTGCACACACCAGAGGTCAAAATGAAAAAAAGGCTGGCTGAGTATGAGACTGCTCAGGGAGAGATGTTTCAAAAATAGTAGAATTAGAGAATATGGCATGTTGTAAAAACCTGACATTTTCTGTTGTAGCAGAGAAACTATAAGGAACAGACTGTATTAATTGTATTTAAGCACAAATAAGCAAATGGACTGGTATTCCACAGCAGGAGTTGTTAATTGAAAGGGCACGTCATATGTATGCTCCAAACCTGGCCATGAGAAAGCAGCCAAGAAGTGTAATAGTAAATATGCAATTCTACCAGCAGAAAGAGTTGACAAAATTGTGACAGAAGGACAAAGTACTAAAAGCTGGAGACTGCAGAGTGCTTGTGGAAAATGATTGCTTAATGTACACCAGTCAGAAGAGGAGTAAATGAATTCCTGCAATCAGGGAATGTTGAGAGGTAGGTGTGAGATTAATGCTGTTGTATCCAGCTATCTTCAGAATAGTTTTTCTTAGAGGATCAAAGTCATTTTTGATGCCATATTTGCTAAGGAGGAAATACAAAAAATTGCCCAACAAAACTGAGCTATCAGACAGAAGAGGACTATGCTTATTATTCATCTGAAAATAAAGCTCATAGGGAGACTTTGCCAATGAAACCTTTTCCAGTGCTCCAAATGAAAATGCTTGAGAGACAGAGAAAGGCAGAGGAGTTGACTAGAAGAACCAGGAGTACCTGGGAAATAAACTAGAGACTGCAGTTGATAGGGATCATCAGGAAGAAAATCAGCAACTCAGAAATGAATGAATAAATGTGTGATTACAAAGCATCAGTCACATTTCTGAAGTATAGCTTAACATGGAAACCTGAAAATATTGGACTTTGTTAAACTTGTAGGGGACTCCAAAGCATATGTCAACGTCATGTCATTAATGTTTCGAAGAACATTAGGAAAGAAAGAGGTAACTAAGTAAAATAATTAACATTTTTTGTTCATAACAGTGTTTTTATAAAACCTAACATATACTGCATGTCATATAGTAAAGCATTTGCAGTTAATTTTGTGTGTTATAGGGATACTAAAGTAAACTTTCTTTCTTTCTTTCTTTCTTCTTGCTTAGTTTTAAACAATGAAGGTACAACAATGTAAAGAGAAGAAAGCCTGGGCAAAAACATGTTAAGCTGTAAGCTTTAGTTGTTGAGGTGAGGGATAGGTTGTAAAAGTACACAGATTATGATGTAAGTGAAATTGATATGCTTTTTCTTACTTTTGCATAGGAGAATGACTGGATTAAGGGCCTTGGCATGGTCTAACAACATGTTTTAAGTGGAAGCAAATAAATAAAAGAACTGAGTGTAATGAATAGTTTTCCTTTCACAAATAAATATTCACAGTGTAACATGAGAAGCTGGTAGCTGAAGGCATCTGTGTATCTCTTTCTCATGTTTCTATGGAGATAAGCTGACAAGAGGGTAATAAAATAGAATATTTTTTCATTCAGTGGCTAAAAGATAATTTTTTTCTTAAAAGAATTCAAGTTGTTTTCAACATCTAGGAGAGAAATAAAGATAACCCAAAAACAGACAACTCTTATTTCAAGTAGAAACACAGGATGTACCATGCAGCTTAACATGGATAACCTTACTTAAAGGTCAGTTAAAATCTGTCAGTGTAGCTGCCAATCTGGGATAATTTTTCCTATTAGGAGAGAGAAACTTCATTACTTGAAGCTGTACATAATTTTGTGTGTTTGTATTAAGTTGATAAGTTATGGGGGTGTACTTTGAGGTGTTTGTTTTTTCATTTGTCTAAGGGTTTTCATTAAACAAAAAGTCTTATAAGAGGTGACATAGGTTAAAATGGATATGACAAGAAACAACTGTAGAAAAGATTAACCTGCCAAATATTATTGTATGCATGTAACACAAAAGCTAAACTAGACATTTTAATAAAAGATGTACATAACAGGTGCGAATAATAACTTCTAATCATAATGACAATGTTGTTTATGTTACATTTGAATGTGAATGGCCTCACTATATATATATATATATCTACACACACACACACACACACACACACACACACACACACACACACACACACACACACACACATACACACACACACACACCAGGTGAGAATAATAACTTCTAATCATAATGACAGCACTTTTCATGCTATATTTGAATGTGAATGGCCTCACAGGTGTATACAAAAAAGAAAGAGTAGTGAACTATATTAAGAAATGCAGAATGCAAATGGTTATGCTACAGAAGACACATTTGGAAAGAACTGAGCATATGAATTTGGTAAAGGATTTCAGGACAGTTATCCAGTGGAATATCAGGGACAAAGGAAGAGGGACTTACTTATATTAATTACTAGTAATGACAGAGAAGGAAAAAAAGACAATAATGGTAGATTTGTAGTAGTAAGGGACTACTGTCAAGGAAACATGTATTTATATTCCACCTAAAACTGCTACAATGGAGTTTAAGAAAATTCAAAAAGAAATAATCAGCTTTCAGCATGGAATATTACTTATAGGTAAGGAATGAAATTTGACTTGCAACAGTGAGAATGTATCTGGCTGCCTAGAAGGGAAAATATAACAAGAGAGGATAGACCGTTGAAGAAATGTATGAAAATATCTGTTATAAAAGATATGAATTCAGTAGTGGGAGCTCAGGGGAAATTTGCATATTATTCCCCAAGGTACAAAAACTGGGCTAAGCTAGATAGAGATTATGTTTCACATGAACATGTGCATTTAATTGAATGCTTTGATACATATCCAGTAAGTACTTCAGATCATGTGTCAATACTAACAAAAATAAAAATGCAAGGTAATGAAATAAAAATGAGGCACTAGTGCTTTCCCAACTACCTGTTAAACAGAGAGGAATTTAAGGCATGGGTAGTGGAAATTATGAAGGAAGATAGACATTTATTCAGATAATATAGCTAGGGAGTGGGATAAAATGAACATGGAATTGAAAAATGGGTAGAAATAAAAGAAAAATAGATATGTTTCAGAAGTACAATTATTTAGAGGGACTCACAAAGGCTAAAGTATTGCAGAATAGGGGGGATTTCACAGAACAAGAAGAGGAGCAGCTGCATAGTGCTAAACTGAAAAAATTAGAAAGATTGCTGATAAGCAACTGATTTGTTTATAATGACTCAAGAGCACAGAAGCTTTAGCAAAATG
Organism: Protopterus annectens; assembly: GCF_019279795.1. Lineage (NCBI taxonomy): Eukaryota > Metazoa > Chordata > Ceratodontiformes > Protopteridae > Protopterus > Protopterus annectens. The sequence goes on along the minus strand of NC_056748.1, from coordinate 340,865,972 downwards.
GTTCAGGCAACAGAATGTAGAAATGTTATTGCCAAGCTTAGGGAGCCTATGACAAGTAAAATAATTAGAGATCCTGTAGAGTTATTAGAAATATTTTGGAATTTTTATTAAAATCTGTATAAAGCAGATGTGTAGGAATCAAGAAAAAGTACAAAAAGAAGAATTAAGTATGCCATGGCTAGAGATAGATGAGGCTGAATTATTAACAGTTAATATAAGAGGAGATGAGATAAAAATGGCGATGTATAACAGGAAATTATCCAGGAATAGATGCGAGTCCTGTGGATGTTTGGAAGCTAGGAGGGAAGAAAGTGATAATGATCTGGAATGTTTTGTTTAACAGTATGTTAAAAGGAGGAGAAGCACCAACATCCTGGAAGAAAGCTGTGGTGGCTGTAATACTTAAAGATGGTAATGACCTATCAGATACAGCTTCATATAGGCATATTTCTATTTTCTAAACTATGATTATAAAGTGCTTATGTCTATAATGGCTGAAAGAATGACAAATGTGTTGCCAAAACTGATAGATATGGCTCAGTGTAGTTTTGTGGAGGGGAGACAAAAATTGACAACATTAATAAAACAAAGATGATCCAGAGGGAAGCAGAATGTAAGAGAATACCACTGTTGTTGGTGGGTCTTGATGCAGAAAAAGTATTTGACATAGTAAGCTGGGATTTTATGAGTAGGGCAATGGAAGCATTTGCATTCCCTGACACAATAATAAGGTCAATTAGAATGATCTCTGAGGGACTGGAGGGAAATAAAGAGTGTGTGTGTGTGGGTGGGGGTTGCTCTATGATAAGTTCTGTTTGAAAAGAATAACTAGGAAGGGTTTTTCTCTTTCCCATTTGTTATTTGCATTATATTCAGAATCATTGGCAAAGAAAATAAGGGACACAGACATTCAAGGATATAATTGGTATAGTAATCAAGAAAAGTTGGGATTATTTGCAGATACTATTATGTGGTAAGTGATACAACCAGAAAAAGACATTTCAGCATTGTGGAACATTCTGAGACAGTTTCAAGTCTTTTTGGGATATAACATTAATGAAGGTAAAACAAAGGCAATAGCTGTAAACTATGTACCCACACACAAATTGTTTCAGCAATACCTATATATATGAAGACATGATACAATGAACTAGTTAGGAGTATGGGTTAAAAAGGATTCTGTTATGGCAGCTGAAGATATGAGGGAAAAGACTAAACAAAAGATGATACAAAAAGTGAGAAACTAGAAGCTCTGTTTTATGGATATGGATAGCAAGGTACAAACAATGAAAATGTGTTTAGTTCTTCTAGTTGTATACACAGATCAAACATATTTTTATTAACCAGAGAAGCTGTGGATCGCAATTAATAAAGCATTGAAAGATTTTATCTGGGAGGGGAAAATAACAAGAGTCAAGTGGGATAAGCTGATCCTTCCAATAGAACAAAGTAGCTTGGGATTACCTGATCTGAAGGGATATTTCAGAGCTAGACAGTTAAGGCTACTATACATAGCACATGCCGAATCCTATAATTCAAAGTGACAAGGGATGATAATGAAATGGGGAGAGCTCAAGAAATAAGGAGATATGAGGATTTTGAATGCATATCCTTAAGGAGAATAACAATAGCCATATAGAATATTATATTAATAAAGTAACAGAAAGTATTCTAAGAACTAAGCCAACATGGGAGTGGAGATTTTGTTGATAGAGATGACAACAATTAAGGGTACAGTGAATAGGCAAGAGTGGGCTGGAATTTACTGGGCAAAACTGGTGAAGGAACCAAGGTGTCAGGAGTAAACAATTAAAGAGGGAAAGCAATAGAATGGGATGAGACCAATAATACATTTGGACTGCAGACTAGAGACTGCCTTCCCTATCAAAGATTGATATCAGAGTACAGGCAAAGAGAAAGGAATAGGGGGATCGTAAGTGAAAGACCAGCACTGGTAGAGTTTTTAGTAGAATATAGAACAGAAGCTGCTATTTAAAAAGGTATAATTAGTATGGCATATAAAATATTGCATGATAACTATTGGAATCAGTCAGAGGAGTTTAGAAAGGATTGGTAAGAGAGAGTAGATAAAACATTCACAAAGAAACAATGCGTGGATATATGTATGGCTCCCAAATATGCAACAAAGTCCAGAAGATTTAGAATTTTTGCTTGGAGTGTTTGCTTAGGTACTTTTAAACCCCAGTAGACCCCAAATATTTTTTTCTTAGTTAGATTGCAAATGCTGAAGGTGTGTTGGGGAAGAAAAATTGGGAACATATTTTTTGGGAGTATAATGAATCGGTAGAATTTAAAAATTCCCTGCAGACTACTCTGTCAGAAATACTGGGAAAGTGATTGGTGTAACTAAGGAATTTGTTGAGCTGTGATACAGAATCTGAATTGTCAAGACATAGTAAGGCCTTGGAGAGTTTAATTCTGGTGGTTGCCAAAATAGCAATTACTAAAAATGGAAATCAAAGTCTAAACAAACTATATTAGAAGTAGTGAATTTAGCAGCATAGATAAAAGAACTGGAAGTGGAATCTGTATAGAAGGGTAGCAGCAAATTACATAGAAACATAGGAATTGTGGGAACAATACATTCAGAATAATGTTTTCAAGGAGGAATGTGAAATTAAGGAAAGTAGGAACTGAATGAGATATGCAATGTTTGGTTGATAATGACAATATATAAGTTTATATGTGATGTATAATGTTTGCACCTGAAAATACCTCAATGTGGTTTGTTTTCATTTATATAAATGTATGATTGCCAATGTCTAAAGTGATAATTCAATAAAGAAGTTTTATTATTTACAAAAACAGTCAACTAAGGATAACTGAAGAAAATAAAATGATACAGGTGAACTGTCTGTTAACTCTGTTAATCCCATTCATTGAACTGTTTGAACTAAGATATTATATCCTAATTTTAATGCATTATTCAAGCTAAATGTCTGTTATCTTACCCTATGTCTTATTCATACATAATTGCTCTCAGTACATATTTTTTTTTTCGTTTCAGTTTACTTTCTCCTATAGGTAGGAGTAAACTAACTCATGGTAACATATTTTGTAGTAAATGTAAGAAGGTTCCTTGAAATTATAATTGAACTGTTTGTTATATGCAAGAAGGTTCCTTAAAATAATAATTGAACTGTTTAAAACTGTGCAAAAAAAAAAAAAAAAAACAGTCAAAACCAATTTAGTAAAACAATAGCAAGGAAGGTTTTGTGTATAAACGCTTTTTAGATATTTTAAAACAGCATAGACAAAACATCTCATTAAATAGATTTAAAAGCACATAATTAGTGATGTAGAGACCTGTTACATAGTATTGTTTCTAAAGGGCAAGTTTAATTTAAACCAGGTAATAAAACTCTTTCCACTGCAACAAGGTCTAAAATAAATTCTGTCAACATGACCTTAATTTGTAATTAATTCTCTCAGTTTTTTTCCCTTTAACCTCAAACTGTAAGTTATTAAGTTTGTTTTATTTATATTTATATGCAAATCATGGAATGATATATACTGTTTTAGATATCTAATTTGCCCTTTCTTAGAAGCATAAGGTGATGTCTTAAAAATGATATAATCCATATTTTCTATTGCTGGGCATTGTATGTTATTAATGCTTAGAAGATATTTGTCATTCCCTTTTAACTTCTTAATAAGTTTCAGTATAAGGGGAAAAACAGATAGGGGAGTATGATAGGCATGTGTTCCAACTATCTGTTTCAAATGTTTTGTTAGCATTTAAGATTTGATAAACTTCACTAGTACCTGTGAGCCTTTATACAGAGAAGCTTAGATTCTCTGTACAAACCCCAAAATAATTGTCCACAGTTTTGCTCTACTAACAGATGTGGATACCAAATGTACAAATAACAGAGAAACATTGTTTTGCATTTGACTGTACATTTTAATTATGTGTTTCAGTAATAAATATGCATATAGTCTTTACTTATTAGCTGCAAACGTAAATGAGCATAATACAAAGGATTCTTTAATACCTCCTCTTTTAGAACAAACAGAAGAATTGTTGAAAATTCTTCAAATAATTATCTGTAAATATGATGGACATTTATGTCTGGAACCTTTCTTATAGATTGTGACTACTTTCCCTTTTGCTCATGCTTAATCTTAACCGTGGCCCATTTTTAGATTTGATTGATAAATCTCATTACTTATTCCATCAGAAACTGCAGGGTTGTTTCTTCAAACTTCTTACGCTGTTTTATATTTTCTGTTTTCCAGACATAATCCATATCCTAATCCAAACCCAACAATCCCTTGATACTTTACATTGGATAGACTAAATAATAAAAAAAAACTCTTATCTATCACATTCTATCAATCTTTTTTCAAATCTATGCTTTCCCATACACAATAGTATTGCCTACCAGAACTTCCATGCATCATTTTAACAGCTTATAATAATACTCTTTGCCATTTTACTGTAGCATACTCATATTTCTTACCTTATGTACTTTTTTGAAAATTATTTTTGCTTCTCTTATTTCATAAGAACTCTCCATTTCTTCTTCTCATCCACTTTTTCATAACAACTCTGCAACACTCTTTTAATTTCATACACTTTTCATCTGCTGACCTCTAACATGTGTTGTTTCTGAATTTGAAACTTTAACATTTGTTGCTGTAAGTCTGTTATTATTGTCATTTTACTTATGTTATCATTTTTATTATTAAATATTGGAGCTAACTTTTCACCTTTCCAGTTATGCATTTCTGTCACCACTTCCCTATCTGTGCTCTTTGTGCACTAATTTTATCATTCAGAAGAACATGACAAACTGTAAACTCTAAGAATGAGAATTGTATTTCCTCATCAGGTTTCTTACATGCTTACTACATATATTATGTTTCTCAGTCTAGTAATCATTGTCTCCCACTTTCTACCTAGTCCTGTAATAATCCATAAAATAATAATAACTGTAAATTTATTTCTCAACTTTAATAACGTAATCAAGTTACAAATGGTATTGTGATAGCTGGGAATCTTGATCTTTCCAACCACCCAAACATATTTCTATCACATTCAAGTTTTCATTAACCCCCTTCAAGCCCTCATACAATTTGAACTGTGTAGATCACTTTCTTCAGTTCTGTTGACCTGTTGTATCTCTTTCAACACAGTAGTGCTCCCTACAACCTCTTCTAATAACATCTCAGTACATTCTACAATATCAGTAGTCTTTCATTAATCATTGTAGGAATACAGAAGGATGACACAACCAGCTCATACATTTTATTCTTATTCTGAATATAACCATGTTGCTTATAATCTCCAAACCTGCCATATTTCTTAACATTTCTCTTTGGAAATTACTTATCCTCACCACCCAAAAATATAATTTAAATGCATTTATGTGCCATTTTATATACTTATATAGACTGCCTGTGGCAAGCACAACTTTCCAGGCATGTATTATTTTATGATCTTTCTGTACACCCGTTATATCTAGCCCAGTTGCTAGTTCTCCTAATACCAAATTGATAAGGTTCTCAGAGAATATTACTTCTAAAACTTCATCTAGATAGTATTTCACTTCTGTATCCATCTTGGCAAAAACTGCCTCTGATGTATTCATATCTAAATGAGTTTCATCAACTGATATTCCTTTTCCTCTTTTGGTCTCATCCTTATGAGTTAATGGTGGCACATTTAAAGGAATGTGAATCATATAATTCTTTAACTTCATACTTATGTATACCTTCACTGATACCCTTTTGCCAGGGTGGTCTGAGTACTTTACAAAATATTCTGCTTATTTGTGACTGCTGTTTGCACTACTACATGACTTTCATCTTCATCTAATTCATCTCTCTCTCTTCTTATTTATCCTCTATTTTTCTACACCTGTGTTTTTTCATCACATTTTTGCTGAGAATGCCAGTCTCTTTATCCTATCCTAGCTTGATTTCCTTTTCTATCTTATTTTTCTTTTTCCCCATGACTATTTTCTGCATCTCTTTAGCACTTTCAACAATCATTGCCTTTCCTCCTTTTTCTCTCTTTCTATAATTGCTTCAGTCTTTCATATATTTTTAATTACCTCATACCTACTCTCTTCTATCAATATTTGCTCTATTATTATTTGCCTCAGACATTTGTTCAGGAGATTCCATTAATTGTTTTATTAAATTATCAGATAAGATGCTTGCAATTTCTTTATAATCCATGTCTGCATCCTTACCATAATTCCCTTATATTGCCTTCTTGTGCACCACTTACACCACTGATATCTGCAGTTAGACAGGGAAAGAAGATTGTTTTAATTCTTGGAGATTGTTATCTGAGAAGCTTAAACCAACCTCTCCTAAAATGACATTCTTCCAGGATTGGGTCATCTAAAAGGCTACAGTAAATTATCTTCAGTTGGAGATGAATAATCACTTTGCATTAATATATATCATATTGAATTGTTACATTATTGCTATTAATTATAATGCTTAAGGATTCTTCTCTGAGAAAAATTCTTACTTTTTCTAAGATTGTTCCATTGGGTCCCTTGATTGTACTTTATTTGACTTACAACCCTCCACCTTGTGATCTTGATTCCATAATTGTCACATCCTATCACTTTTCTCCTCAAATATTTAACTATATCAGAGTACAGTTAATTAGAGTGACAGCATTCTTTTCATCTGACTATATTGCCCAGAGGAGCAGGAAAGGCTCAGAAGTGTCTATGCAGACAAATGATTGTTAGAACAAGCAAAAACTGTTGTAACAGTCTTCTATACACAAACAACAGCTGAGCATTAGCACCAAAAAGAAATATATCAACAGATAGAGGGACACAGAGCATTCAACAGCTGTTTGTCCTGACTCTTACCTAAATTCAACAGTAGTCCATCTGTTGACCTTGTTTTCATACTACTACAAAATACCGATCCAAAACTATTTTTATGGCTCATTGAATCTCCTCTTCAAAAACTCTTTTATTACTCAACTGCTATGATATTGAATCCTCAATACACTAATATGTTATACAGCTCCACTCACTAGGATTGCCACCTTTTCAAATGCCCAAAGTGGGACATTTTTTGTAGAAACGTGACAGTCTGCAGGACAAAATATACCCATGGCCAGTGCAAAGGACAGAACCTCACTTTTTTTTTCCCAAAATAAAAGCTTATTTTTATAGCATTTAAGTTGATTATGCTATTTCATATAATATTTATGTGTTAAAGATACAAAATAACTGTTTTATGCAACTATTAAAGAAAACTTAAGAAATATATTGTGTCTTAAAATCTCAGGGCATTTTTTATTTTTTATTTTTTGCAGGGCACAACTGCCCAAAGTGGGACTGTTCCTCACAAAGAGGGACAGGTGGTAACCCTACTACTCACTTATTTTTCATATAGTGCATATAAATAATGCATGTCTATATTTAAGTTGCAAAAAGTTCCAGCATAGACTTTTAAAATGGCTACCTGACACGCCACTTTTTGATACACAGTGTAATTATACAAAGTTTATCTTAACTTCTAAGAAAAAGAGCTACTAAGAGTTTCTAAGAGTTTTAGACTGTGACTCTATAATCCAGCACTTTTATCTCTGAGTGCATATAATGTCTGTGGTATAGACATAAGGCCAGATTCAATAAAGCCTACGCTAAGTGTACATGATATGTATTCAAGAATATCCCTATCACATTTTTCATGCTTCCTAGTCACTAAGAAAGAAGACATTAAGTGTACATGTAGTCTGCACTTTATGGTAACCTTTATGAATCCCTGTCAATATTTAAAGCTACAAGAAAATCAATAGGAAAACTAAAATTAGGAGGAAGATGGTGTGAGTTATGCCTTTGTTGTCTGTTCACTCCGAACAGTGTACACTTAGTGTACGCGTTACTGAATCCCAGGGATAGCGAGTCAAAAATATATTTGCCGTTTGATAAATTAAAAATTCAACTAGATCAAAGTGGATCAATTGTTATAAAATGATTTTCTTAAATAGGCATTTCAAAAAATTACTCTCCAGTAGTCAGGTTTTCTATTTTGTATGCTACTTAAAATTCTGTCTTTATTTAAAAGTTTTATTGTGAAGTAAATCACACATAGATTCATGCTATCCGTCATTCATCCTCCTTTTCCTTAAACTTTAAAGTAAAACCACAATAAATGTTAAACTTGCTTTGAGTGTTCAATGCACTGAATAACAGCAACATATTTTACTGGGTCTTAATAATACAGTGTATGAAGTTCAGTTCTTACAACAGTCAATTCTATCCCTCATTTACTGTTGCCAGAGTACTTAGTAAAATGTTTATAGATCTACTAACTATAGCTCCATTTGTCTTTTCTCTCGCTGTCTTTCCCTTGAACCTTTTAATTATGACCAGTCACAAGCCATGCAAAAGAGCAGGCTAGTTAGCTGTTTGCATGACAAGAACAAGCAGTGTACTCAGTAAACCTTTCAATGGCCTTGCAAAATTATTAACTAAACTGCTCCTGTAATATGTTCTCACATCAAGTCCAAAGCTCAGTGCAATCTCTTGGTAGTGCAAGCAATGCCTCAGAATAACAGGGTCTCCAAATGCTGCAGCCGAATCTCCCGTCTCACTAGCATCTTAATATCTCAGTCCTGGGTATTCAGCCTGTGGCCCTTGCCTGCTTCCTGAAGGTAGCCTCTTATACCATCAGAGACAACTGGGCCCAGGCAGTAAGTAGTGCCACAGGTTTTGAACTTAGCACCCCCTTTTCTTTGTTGTTTCAGTTGTGTTTGATTTTGTTTGTGGTGCTGGTATGAGTGATGTTTCTCATTTTCATAGATTCATAGTTTATTATAGGCTAATGACCCAGGGGACCTTTCTAAGCCTAGCCAAGATTTCCTGAAGGAATAATGACATCCTGTATCCAAATAGAACATTGAGATACATACTGAAGGGAGCATGATTGGTCTGATAAGGGCAGAGTACAGTGGCATAATGACCTATTTGCACCTAGATGCCATGACATTACATATAAGTTGTGTAAAATAAAAAGATTTTGAACACGACTGACTGTAAGATCTTCCAACTATATGTTGTATTAAGCATCCTTTACCCACTTAATAGGCCGTATTTCTACAGACTCCTATGAGGTGATCTGTGAATTGCCTTTTGAGCTATGTTAAACCCTACACTCTTTGAACTCCTTTTTCTAAAAAACAAAGACTCCTTAATTAATACTTATTCCAAAGAATTAGTTGTAAGACAGAATATCAGTGTTTTCCCAATTCACAAATAAATTCATAATTCAACATCTCCCTCCATAAATATTAGGCTGTGTAAACCCTAGCAGCATTGGGTCTATATCACGACATTGAATGTGCAGGTGTGCGAACATCGTAATATCGTACCCGAAAGTTTGAAATGAGAAAATAGCAAAGCCATGGAACACCGATTTTTTTCCCTGGGAAAAAAATCTGTGGGCCGTTTTTGAGACTTTACTATTTCCACCACTGTGGTGTTATCTCGGAGTTGGTATATTTATGTAGGGGGGGAGTGGGGGTAAAGCCCCCCACATAATGAACAGTTTGAAGTGTACATGTGTTTTTTGGTTTTGTACTGGTACAGCGATTTTTTTTTCCCCTGGGAAAAAAAATCGCTGTTCTGTGTGTTCGAAATTCTTGCATTTCATACTCCTGGGTTCGATATCATGTTGTTCAAACACATGCGCATTCGACGACGTGATATAGACCAGCAGTATTCAGTGTTCAAATAGATGAAAGGATGTGATCCTATAACTTTATCCTAGGTGTCATTGGCTATAAAATTCTAAGTATGCTAAACTAAAGATTATTAAAGATAATTTTTAGTTTAGATAATATTTATTTAGATAATAATTAAACTTCAAACAAAAAACACAGTAAAGATCAAGCATCTCTTTTCCCTCCCTGCTTCTGTTTCCTCCCTTTCTACCAACTTCTCTATTTCCATTCCCTCTTGCATAATCCATTTGGAAAATATGCGATATGCTTCTACCAAACTAACTCTACCTCCTGCCATCATCTTCTACACTTTTAAGATCGATTTCAAGGGCTCTTCTTTTCTGGCATTATTGGATAAGCCTATAATGGTTGGCATTTTGCTGGCTCAGTATAAATCTATGAACCTATAACCATTTCAGGAAAAATATTGTTCATACCTGCCCCTTTTAGTGTATCCATGCAAACTTTTGGATCATGCTTATTAACCCAGTTGTATTTCACAGACTCATTAGAATTCATAACAAACTGCTTCTGTACCTCAGACAGCCTTACAATAAAATCCTTTTTCAGATTTATTAGACTTCATAAGATACTACTTCCCTACCTCAGACAGCCTTACAATGAGATTCATAAGAGTAACCATGAAAGCCCTTCCAGGCAAAATGACCTAAATGTAAATCAGAGGTATTGCAACAAATGTCAGTAGCTCAGCAGGTAGCACACTCACAAATGATTGTAAGAAGATCAGAATATTATGGGTTCTATTCCCATTATAACCTTCAATCTCCAGAATGAGAAACACTGCTTTTCATAATGTGGAGCAAATAGGCAAAAATGTGGAACTCTTACTAACAGCTTGCTAACATCTAGGAAGCTCATAGGATTGTTAAAATGTGATATGTTTATTAATAAAATCATTTTTAAATGAAATAATATGATTCAGTTCTGTTTAGCATGGATATCAGTTAAAACATTTCTAACACTGAATGTGTGACAGACCCTTTAAATTTAGAATTTTGAGGAAGGTTAACTTTTTAAGACCCCAACTGAGGAACGTTCCTCATAATGAAGTATACTTTAGAGGTATGATTCCCATATCAGTTGCTTGAATTCACATTTCATTACTGACACACTGCAATGCATTAAGGGGTCACTGCATGTTTAAATTTATGTCCTTTGTATGAGATATAAAACTGAGATCTTATCTGCCTGAGCTGGGGGTGTAGCTTAAGTGCATGTAAAAATGCTATAGTACTTAAAAAGATCAGGTCTTCCTTTTTAAAACTCAGAAATCAGAACTTGCAAAATCAATTCTGTTTTAAATTAAAGTTTGTTAACTGGAACAAAGTAGTTCTCCTTCAGCAGTTTATGTCAGACTGCTATGAATGCACTCACATATAGTTTTCCTGTGCCTTGTGGACTTTAAGCTAAACTGCTGTAAATTCATTTGTCTGTAGTTTTAATGGTGTTCCTTGACTACATCTATAGGTTATTTTTCTCTAGTATTCCTCAGTTTTATAGTTTCTAATGATGACAGCCCACATAAATTTCCATGCTTGCCCCCAAATCTCTCTTGTATAAGAGGCAAATATCTCTGCCAATGTAGGCTTCCAATTCTTCTTTTAACAGCTTTTCTCAGGCAATTAACATTTACTGGGCCATATTCATGAAATATTACTGTATTATACCAGATATACAAGCTGCCTAGGTATCACTTGCCTGGAGTAAGCTGAGCAGGGAGTTGTGTCAACTAAGCAGTGCTCATCTGCCAATAAAGAAACTTCCAATTAGAACTGAACTGAGTACTGGTCTTTATTATAATTGAGCATAAGGACTACAGATTTTCTTGGCACAGGGACCTGAAACCAACAGGTCCCTGAAATGAGGAGCACCCCAGAACCACAAGGGAAGGAGTCACCCATCACTACAGGAGATTCTTCCCTAGTGGCAACTCCCACTCAGCTTACCTCAGTCAAGTGATACCTAGGTTTTTTTTGTTTTGCCCTCAGTTACTTCTGGAGATACTGAGGTTACTCGCCACCATCCTGACCAGGGCTTGTTTGTTTCATTTTATCGGTATACAAGCTGCTGCAAGGTTCTTTCCATAGAATATGTATATGTATGATATTTCTAATGTAATAAGCAGCATTTCTGACACAAGATAACCACTTTGTCACAACAACTCTCTCTCAGCATGGAAACTCTGGTTCTGTTCTGAATGGGATGAATTATGGTACTGGGATAATCCTTCCTCATTGCTATGGATGTTCTATTTTCTATGCCTAATTGTGAAATGAAAAGCCTGTAGTGACAAAGTCTTCCTAAACAATTTGGTGTTTGCATCCTGTTACTTGTACATTTATTGCAGGGGTACATGGTCAGTTACCAAATTGAAGCTATGTTTCAATAAATATTACTGTAAAGATGCTAGTGCCTACTTTACAGTCATTCTCATTCAATGACAGATGATCTTGTCTCAGGCTTACGTAGCTTCCCACTTAGGTAGTGGACTGGCTGTTCTGTAGTATCTGCTTTCTGAGATAACACAGATTCAGCTGCTACTTTGGATGCACTGGTGTATACAATAAAGGGTTTAGAAAAGTCAGGGGCAACCTGTTTCTGTACTTCACCTTATTTTAAATATGTATATATATATATATATATATATATATATATATATATATATATATATATATGTGTGTGTGTGTGTGTGTGTTTGCCTGAGAGGAGAGCTGTGTGGTTCATTTTTTTTCATCTCAGAGATGAGAGCCAAGAGTCCATGAGCAGAGCTGTCCCCTCTTTGAGGCCAGGGGATGTTGTACTTTAAAGCTATAACTCCACTGTGCATGTCCAGTATCTGCCAAAAGTTCAAAATGCAGTGGGTATCAATGACTGTATGTCAGTCACTTCTTCAAGTAATATAACCCCTTAAGACCGGCTTGACACTTTTGAAGCTAGCACTCCCTTGGACTTTCCAGTCTACACCAGTTACTTAATATAGGGCTAAGAACCTGGACATGTGCCCTTCCCCCTGTTACCCTGAAGTGAAATGAGCTGCCTCTTTTCCTCTACGCTGGCACCCACATGTGCCCAAGCCACTGTTTGAATTTGGGTCAACTGGGTCTTAGTCAGGGCTTTATCCCTACATACCAAATCATATTTTGTGCTAATATTGTTATGACAAGTAATTAGACAGAGTGTTGCATTAAGTTATATGCAAATTTAATCTCATATCATACTACAGCTGCAGCTGTTTAAATGCAGCAAGCACAATGTGACAATGCTACTGTCATATAAATAACTAATTAATAACCTCGCCAAGGCTTTCGACACCATCCCCCATTCTGGAATTATAGCTAAACTCACTAAACTAGGTATATATCCCTACGTCACAAGATGGGTTGCCAACTGGCTCACTGACAGAACCTACACTGTAAAAGTTGCAGACTCCAAATCTGACCTCAAAGCAGTGACAAGTGGAGTACCACATGGTTCCATCCTGGGACCTCTCCTGTTTTGTATCTACTTCTCTGAAGTACAGGCTAACACAGAAGGCCTCTGGCTAACGAAGTTCACAGATGACTGCAAACTAAGAGCCATAGTCAAGTCCTCAAATGATGTGGACATCCTACAGAAGGGCCTCGCTGAGACAGATGCCTGGTGTCAGAGCCATGGCCACAAGCTCAATGTCAAAAAGTGCAGTGTCATCCCCTTTGGTAAAAACTCTGGACCCATGAGCTACCACATAGGCAGCAATCTACTTAACACCGAATGTGTGATAAGAGACCTTGGGACCAGGTGGACAGTAGTCTCTCCTTTGATAGTCACATCACCACAGTAGTCAGGAATTCCTTCTACGTGGCACACCTCATCATAAAAGGGTTCTCATCCAGGAATAAAGAGGTCATTGTTCCCCTCTATTTGACACTCATTAGACCCATTATAGAGTACAATGCCCCTTTTGGAATGTACCTCACAAGACATCTGCAGCAGCTGGAAAGGCCACAGAAGTACCTCATGAAGAGGATTACTGGCCTCAAACAAATGCCCTACACTGACCGCCTCAAAAAACTCCAGCTTTACTCCGTAGCATATTGCCTACTCCGGAGTGATCTCTGCCTAACATATAAAGCTATGTCAAACCCAGAGCGGTTGGACATGCTACACCTAAAAAAATCCCAATCCCTCCAAGCTACACACTCTAGGGACCTAAACCTTGTCACCACAATAAACAGGACATGCTGGAGGGATAGATTCTTGTCCCAGAGACTTCCCATACTCTGGAAAAGGCTACCCATCTATGTCAAGCAAAGTTCTTCACTAACACTCTTCAAGAAAAATCTTGATGAGTTGATGGGAAATAGGAAATACACCCAGGGGATCACTTATGTGTCTCTGCTCGACAGTGGCACAGAAAAATAACTTTCTTGGATGGCGTAAGCGAGGAACCTTGTTGGCTAGGCTTACGTAGGCCCTTGGGCCGATAGCCTAGTACCTACCTATAAACCTATAATTAACTACCAAAATGAATTAATTTTATACTATTTTTTTTTTTTTTAAGAAATGCAGACTAATGCCATCCTTAAAGTACAAACACTTTCTCATTTTAAACTACTTAGGTAGCAAAAGATACTTTGATAGCACCAAGATAATCAACATTCACGACATAAAATAAGACAATAATGAAAACATATTAAACAACAAGCTTGTATTAAGTTGCATAAGACTGCACAGAAAAAGCCACGATCTTTCGCTAGCTTGGTTGTCTGGGGAATGGAATATTTCTATTTTAAAAGCTGTAAAGTTTGGAGTTTAAATTATTAATGTAGTTTGCACTTTCCTTCCAATAAAAAAGTATATGCTTAAGCACAGTACCAACAAATAATAACAAACTTTCCTTAAATGTTGAATTGTGAATGGATACAAAGATGGCAAGAAGCCACAGAGCCAGGGAGTGTTAAAGATTAATGTAACTTTATTCTAGGAAAGAACACTCAAGCTTGAGTAAAGGGGTAAAACTGGCGTATGTGAAAATACTCAGAATAATCTTAAGTTTTATTACATTCCCATTAAACCATGGCCCTCTGGTATTAAATAAAAAAAAAACTTGGAGAGCTGTGTTTTTTTCTGCATAAAACTTGTTAACCTAAACAGTGCACAGAGATTCTCTGCAATAATTTACCTAAAATCAAAACAGAACACCTAGACTTTTTATACAACCCTTGTTAAATTGGGTTAAGGATAAGGCTAGCTGATCTAAGTACTCTTTTACACCACTGACAAAGATGAAAGTTGCACAGATATAGAAACCATAAACATTTTGTCCAAATCTTGCTAATTGTTTAGTAGAGATTATTGCTACACTGTACTAGTTTTACAATTTTGTGTTTGTGTGTACATTATTTGGAGACAGATGGTAAATTATTGGATATGTTTATCACGTGACCTTTGAGGTGGGGTATTTAAACTGGTTTAAACTGGTTTGTGTGTTCTGTATATTTGATTCTGAAGAAGTCTGTATTTGTGCAGCTGAAAGCACTTAATTGTTTTACTGTTTTATAGTAAAGGTTTGATTTTACTTTGTCTTTGCCCTGTTTTTTTACAGTGCTTGAGAGATTTGGTTTTCAATTTTTTAGTTGTTCTTAGTTACTGAGTTGTTTTGTGGATATGTCTACACTGGAAACTCTTAGGGCTGACATGACCAAGGAAACAAACAATTGGATGAGATAATAGTATTGCTTTGCTTTCACAACCTGTACAGCAGTTAGCTACTCAGGTTCAGCTGTCTGCCACCACTGCAGTTTCTATGGAAAATAACTTTCACAGCACCCTGATTTGTTTGGTTACAGCTGGAAAGGGAACACCAAAAAGTTTGAGACTTGCCCCACAATGAAACTGCATCAAATTGGATTCATTTAAATGAATGGCTACAAGGTGGATTTGCCTTTAAAAACAGTGTATAGGCTGAGGTATGTTATTTAAGGCGTCTCACTGACAAATTTGAAGAAACACAAGATACAGTAAACTTCAATTAGAAAATGCTCATCTACTTGAGTGTCATAGAGTAAGAGTCCCTAAGGGTTTGTGATATTGGAAATGTCCTACTCTCAGCTTCCTCAAGCACTCATTTCTCTCTTTGACAGACATGGATGTTAATTGGCTGAAACCTTGGTTAAGTACAATCAAAGAGAAATTGAAGTTCTAGTTGTCAAAGCAAATAGAGTTGAATAATTAATTACCACCGACTTGCTGTTTGGACAGTACATTGACAGTACATTGACCATTACCATAATCATAACATTTTTCTCAAAATAGATGATTATATTCTGGACATTAAAAAGAAAAAGGAAAAAAGTTACATAAGATTGAATATGAAGAGGGGTGGGCTTATCCCAAACCATCCTATCAAAATGCATTGACTTCAGATACAACAACACCCACTGGTGATGCTACTGCTACTATGAATGACGAGGTGAGTTCCCCTTTAGAGCATGGACCTGTAAGGCAATTGGAAAGGATAAGAAAGCAGAAGGAGCAAACGATGGATCTGGTACTAGGCCCCTGGAACAACCTCAGGCAGCTGAATAAATGGCATGGAACATGGTCAGCCCAAAATTGCCAGTATTATTTTTGGAACTGGAGGCGGAATTTACAGCCATCAACACCACTAACACACCTTCTACACAGGATGATGGGTTTATGAGTGGTCCTGAATGCAACAGGTGATTTTAAACTGTACACCTACACATCTATTTGTTTGAGTAGTGAAGTGGATGATTTACTTAACAAGGGGAAAAACATTTGTCCCTACAGACATATTAGCATTGCACAATTTATTGATTTCAAACTATATCTTCGCAGGCTTAACCTGAAACTGTTCTTTGGGGCAATGATTCTGACTATGTGTCTTGTGGGTAACATAAGAGTAGTATCTTCAATCCCCTCTGCTTTGCCTTTGCTTTTGTTTGAAAAAATCTGTGAGAATGATTTTATGTGCATGTGGAAACAGAATTGGCAGAGTAGAAGTGACAACTTAACAAAACTCAGTATGATTTGTTGCAGCAACTTGCCGCAAATAAGAACCTAAGAATCATGAAACCTGATAAGGGGTGGGGTTGTGGAAATGACTTAGCATGATTATTTGAATAAGATGAATGGAGTTACTTTGGAAGGGTATTTTTACAAAGAATTGTCCCTTAATTACATCAATAATGCATACAAGAGAATTAACTTTTTATCACAGGATCTTGTGGATCAGGAACAAATCAAACCTGAATTGTTGTTTTTTTATATGTTAAGTTTCCTGTTTTACCTTCCATATTTGGTATTCTGAAGGTACATAAGTGTACCACTGATCCACCACTGAGACCTATAGTCAGTGCCAGTAAGTCTAAAACTCATCCTCCAGCTAAATTTATTGATCTGAAGCTAAAAGGGTGGCTTGAAGCTTTTTCCTTCTTTTGTCTTGACTCTTGGGATTTTTTTGTTTAAATTGAAAAAAATATGATTATGGTGAACCCTTAACATTCTTAACAATTGATGTTGTTGAATTATTCACTACCCTTCCCCATGCCATCAGGTTAGAATGGTTTCACGACTTTTTGGTTGATTCCACTAATTTGGATAACAATGACAACAATTTGCTGAATTTATTTATGGAGATTGGGCTTAAGTACAATTTTGTTTATTTAGAGGGACAGTATTTTCAACAAAAGCAGGGAGTTGCAATGGAAGCTAGTTGTGCCTCCATTTTTGCGAATATTGTCCTTCCTCAATAGAATAAAAAAGTTTTATTCAATAAATTTAACCCACCCTTTGGAAACTTTATGTGAGGTATATGGATGATATATTTATCATCTGGGATAGGGCTTGTGATGAAATTGAGGCATTCAGTGAATATTTAAATTCAACTACGTCTTTTTTGAAATTTACCTTTTCTTATCATGACTTAAGAGTAATTTACCTGGATGTCACAATTGTTAAGAATACCCTTAATAAAAGGCTGGTTAGTACTATCTGTAGGAAACCTACATATTCTAACAGCCTTTTACATTATACCAGCAATCATCCCAAACATTAGAAAAGGGGCATTGTGAAGCGGCAGTTTATTCTCCTGTCCATGATGATTTCAGAGGATCATCAGTACATTTCTGAATGTTGAATTCTGACTGATATGTTTTGTGCCAGAGGTTACCCATATGACTTGATTACAAATATTCAACATTCATTTACTCAAATGAGAATGACAGGCACTATTGTACCTTTGGCTAAAAGCACATATAAAAGTGTGAAGGATATTTTTGAACATTCTGACAACAGGAAGAAGACACAATCCACAGCTTTTGTGTTGCACTATACCCCTGAACATAGACTAATTAGTGAAATAATAACAAAAAAGTGGTCTATTTTTTCACTTTTTGACAACTTATTGGATAAGTTGGAGTTAGTCCAGTCATGGTTTACCATAAAGGAAAATCTAAAAAAAAATATTTTGGGACAAGAAACTATATTAACTAGCCATAAAAAGTGGGGGACTGCCAGGTGTGGGTTTTGTAGTCAATGTAAGTACATTCTGGTGGGTGACATGATAGTGGTTAACAAGATGAAAATAAAATCTTCTTTTCATTGTAATTGTAATACCTTGGAGGTTGTATACTTGGCTAAATGTCAGAAATGTGAAAGCTTCTGTGTAGGTAAAACCCAAAAAAGACTTAGACAACGTATCTACGAACATGACCTGGACATTAGAAAACATAATGACAAAAATCCTTTAGCCAAATATGTGAATCAGTACACTGATCACTATTTTTTATTTTTTGCTTTGGACCACTTAGAAAACAATCTTAGGGGCGGCCAGTGGGAAGATCTTATTGAAGTCAGTCAGTTGCAATGGCAACTTAGATTGAACGCTACCCCTGAGCCTGGCCTTAATGATCACATCTCTATTGGGAGCATTTTAAAGTTAAAATCTTACATTGTTTAGTAGGGATTATTGCTACACTGTATTAGTTTTACAGTGTTTGTTTTTGTATGTACATTAATTATTTGGAGATTAATGATAGATTATAGCATATGTTTATCATGTGACCTTTGAGATGGGGTATTTAAACTGGTTTGTGTGTTCTGTATATTTGATTCTGAAGAAATTTGTATTGTTTTGGATGAAAGTGCTTAATTGTTTTACTGTTTTATAGTAAAATGTGATTTTTACTTTGGTTTTGCCCTGTTTTTTTACAGCTCTTGAGAGGTTTGGTTTTCAGTTTTTTAGTTGCTCTCGGTTACTGAGTTGCTGTTCTGATTGACTTTATTATGTTTGTCACATGCAAAATACTGATCTTAAGGCCAAACCATTTTCTAGTATGATAACAGTGGGACTTCATCTTACTCTCCAGTTTGTTTGGATCTGTTGGTCTTCAGTGTCCCAAAAATTACATTGATAAATGTAAATGAGGGAAACCAGCAAATTTCATTGAAGAAATGAACTGCAATTACTTCAAAAGCAAAGTATACTTCCCCCCACGATATATATATATATATATATATATATATATATATATATATATATATATATATATAGATAGGATCTGTACTATTTATATATATATTTTTTATATATATATCAGTTGTACAGAAGACAAAAGTAGGTGCAGTCCACTTAATTGGAAGCCAGCTTGTTAGAAGACTACCTTGTCAGTTTAGCATTTATCCCCGCATGTGGTGCAACCCTGGAGAATATTTATGGATGTCAAGTAAATCTAGGATGCACTACTTTGTAGGGAGATAACTGACTGAAATAGAATTTCACTGAGTTTGTCTTTGATGAGAAAGATCACATCTAAAGAAGTCAATGCTTATATATATATATATATATATATATATATATATATATATATATGGGATCTGTACTATTTATCGAATGACCATTTCACCAAAAATGAAATGGCCGAGCACACATTCGCGAAAGTGCTTTTCACCGAAAAAATCACTTTCATGACAGTGTGCTAAACAAAAGATGAAAACATTGGGAAATGGCTGTTGCTGAGATTGTAGCACAGTGGGGATAAGGAGATATTCCCTTTTTCCCACTGTAGTGCAAACTTGGATTGAGAATATAAAAGTAGGGGGGTGTGGGGGAACACAGGGGCTTGCCCCCCCGTGTAAATGTGAGTACTGTTTTTTTTTAATTTTGTTATTTTTTTTGCACACATTAGTGAAAGTGCTTTTCTGGTGAAAAGCACTTTCGCTAAAGTGTGTTCGGCCCTTTACTTTTCGTGGAAATGTGATTTTAACTGACTGAAATAGAATTTCACTGAGATTGTCTTTGATGAGAAAGATCACATTTAAGGAGTCTATGCTTTATGGTGTCTTAAAATACACAGAAGACAGGTGGCTCTGTTAATAAGGAGGCAGAAGTAACTGCTTATACTTGAATGTTAACAGAAAATGCACTGTATTATATTATTGCAACACTACATCACTGAGATATAGCAAAGAGAGCTTGCAATATGTTCTGAAGTCAGAAAAAAAGAAACAAAAACGAAAGCCAGAGGTATTATTAAAGCATTATTATGGAAATCTGAACCAGCAACCAGCTCTGCCACAAGTTGGATACACATGTCTACCTGCCTGTTCATCTATCTATTTAATCTGTTAACATACACACAGACAGAAAATGCTGTGTTAGTTCTTAAATGGAACAAATAAGTATAATTTCTTTTTAAAAACTATACAGCAGTGACAGATGTTATTTGGGACAATAAACATTAAACTGATATTATACTTGGGTATGAAAAAACAGATAAAATCTCTGATGTCAAAGCAATGACGACTTTTCTAAAGAGAGTTGTACAATGTGAAATTTACAAGGTAAGGAAAGCAGTGGTGGAGACCAATGAAACTTTAACAATAGAGTACCACTACTGAGAATAATGGTTAAAATGAATTTCAGTGATATGGATGCTGAAATTAAAACCTATATAATTCAGAGTTGAGTATCTACATATCTGAGACAGAAAGAAAGCTGTGTAGGACCTGGTCTTACATTTAAAGACTTATTACAGTATGCCAGACCCCAGGAATGTCTTAGGAATGTGTCTATGATATTGAGGAAATAATAAATAAGACACATGCAATGCCTCAAATTGAGGCAGACAGATCTTTAGAAGGGATACTCAACAGTTAAAACAAACAAACAAATAAATAAATCTGCCTGTATAAACTGTGGAAGCAGTTTTCCTTCTAGGAATAACTGCTCAACTAGATGGAGACTTGCTTTTGTGGTAAACTTAATCATTTTGTAAGATGGTGCAGATAAAACTCACAAAAACAAATCACCTATAATAGAAAATTTCCAAGTTTCTGTGATACCAAGAAGAAAGACCAGTCAGGTTTGTAACAACCAAGAAACAGAATAGTAAATCATGTATACAATACTTTAAATATCATACAGCAAGGCAAACATGAAGTTTAAATATTCATGCAAAATATTCCTGTACTAATTCTTGTTTTAGATCTACACTAAGCATCACAATTTGCTGCCTTCCCAAGTATGAATGCAAAACATTTAAAATGCTGTAATATTAAATATTAGGTGGCAACAACACGCATCATTTACCAGTCAATGGCACATTTGTAGTTTTAAGGAAAAATAAAAAAAATCATAAAAAATTGGGTTATAAGTGTTAGATAGAAGATCAGTGTGCAAGTGTTAACCACTGCATAAAATGCATAATTAAGACACGTTATTTAACTAATAAAAGACAGAAATTGGAAGAAGGCAAGCAATGAGAGTTTACTGACATGTTGAAGGGGTAGATAGAATGAAAATCCACCAATTCATGCTGTATAAACCCTCAGCTGTGAAGACATTATAGTAGCCTCACAGCAGTACATTTGCACATAATAGTCAAAACTGAGCAATGCCTAGTTAATTTACAAGATGTAAATATAATAGTAGAATAAGTGAATTAACAATCTAAATATCACAATAGCAAAATCTACAAAACTAAAACATCTAGAAGAATTAAGAGTTTTTATTGTCATAAGGGTGGCATATTATTGTGATCCTATTTATTAATGTAACTACTGAAACTAATATCTAGGCATTAAAATTATCTCTTGTGAGGGTTTTGATAAATTTGTTCTGTGCAGTCACTGGTATCCATGGTGTTAACTGCATTGCTATTACTGCTATATCAGACTTTTCTAATATACATAGGTCGATCTCAGTTTTTGCCTTTTGTATGGAAAGGTAATTTTTTTACAAAATAAAAGAAAACATGTTTACTTCGGGTTACAGAGATAATATATATATATATATATTTTTTTAATTTTATTAAAACCAAAAAGTAAAAAGGTCACACAGACAAACCAATTAGTAAAAACTGCAAGAAAAAACTTAGCCAAGCTAGAGTTTTCACTGTGTGATACTTTAAACCTCCTGTAATAGAGGCCCATGATATATATGCAGATGGCCCCTTAATGACATCAAGTCTTTGAGCTATATAGCTTCTGAATGTCCATGACTTTTTACTTTTTCTGTTTAAGTCTTTGTAGTTGCATTCAGGCCAATAATGCCAGACATCACTAGCTATAGACATGCATGTTTCAGCCTTCTTATGACCTCATCAACATAGCACAAGTGGACTGTTTAGCTATACTTTAGAAACACAGGGTCTTTAAACCCAACTGATGTTCATAGCAATTAAGGTGTCTGCAAAATATCCCAACTTGTTATGGATAGCAGTTGGGTGTAAAGACTCACAGAGGAGTTAGTGACACAGGGCAGGAAGCAAACGCCAAGAGAAAGAGAGACTATTTTGTGACAGATGCGCGAGTTTGTAATTGGGGATTAATCACAAAGGTAGTTAAGAGCTTTGATAATTGAGAAGGAAGACATCAGGTTACAGTAAAACTGATCTTGGTACTCAGGTTTGGTAGGACCTGAGAAGAGAAGACCGAGATGTTCACTAAGGAAAAGCTGAGGCTATATGTTGTGGTGCATGTAAGCACCAAAAGGCATCTGTGTGGCAGGAAACAAGGCAAGGGAAGTTGCAGCGAGATGACACGATATATGACTAGAGGCAGCATTTTCAGAGTTGCTGACTTTCCCAGCAACCAGCACATCAAAAAAGGATAGGTAATAAAATGATTAATTAAAGAGTGGATGAAGGAGTAGAGAATGGGATTGGTAGAATGATAGGAAAACCTGGCATAGATGCCAGCTGTATGCCAGGAGTCAAGCTCCCTCTTTATCTAGAAGAGAGAGTAGTGTTCCAAGTTTGATAGCAATTATTTTAAGATGGGAAGAGGAGGGTTCCACAGAAGCAGATGCTATGAAGCAGATGTTCAATGAATAGGCATCAGGAAAAAATGAACACTGGCCATAGCAGAGAAAGAAACATTGAGGACTCAGATTGTGCCTGGTAGTATTATGCATAGAAAGGTAAGGTAGCTATAAGCAGTAATACAGAATGAGGGTAGACATTTCAGATAGTTAGAACTATGGGCCAGTGACAAGAGCAGGTGGAACTTCAATATACCCAAGGACAGAAGATTCAGGAATGAGAGAGGTGGTGGGATGGAAGCAGAGTAGCTACCTACATGAAGGAGAGCATACAATGCGAGGTCAGAGAAGAGGAAGAACACCATCCCTTGAAGGGAGTGAGTGAGTGAATAAGGGGATTTGAGGACCAAGGTTAAACACAGATAGGATGGAATAATAAGTGCATCAGCTCTCAGACACATGAAAGAAGGAAGATGAAAGCTGCTCAGGGAGTCATGGGTTCAAGGAATGGGGTAAAAGAACAAGAGCTGTACTCTTGGGAGGTTTCAACCTACTCCATTTCATGTTGTAGACACTGTTTACTTAGTCAGTAGTTAAAGTAATCACATTTTTATCAAATCTTGGTACATCCAAGACGAAAGGAAATATTTCACTAAATGTTGATCTATAATTATTTTTTCTAAGGCTGTTAGTGCCACAATTTGCTGCTTCATGATAAAGAGGGAAGAATTTGTATTTTGCTCTATCCATTCATCTTTGTATTTATGTATTTACTAAGTTATTTATTTTTGGTGACCAGGATGTCCAACTTGGCAGAGCCCATTTACACATAAGGACTGAGGTAGTGTGAGGAGAAAATCACCACAATTACAAGATTTACTGACAAGAATTCCAAAATTTGAATACACTTTCTATGTACATAGAAATGACTATAAGATTAGCAATCTACAGTGAACTTTGAAACAATGAAAAACGGACATGTAGAAATGTAATTAAGCAGTAGATGAATAGTATCACATTTGAGCATTTATGGGTACATCATAGCTGACGTACAGTCTAAAAAATTGCAGGAGAAATAGCATGTTGTATGTTGTATACAGATAAAGGTTTATGACAGTGGCATTAGAATTACCATGGAAATGATCACTAATGATGGAAGAAACCTCCAGACACTAGACCCAGCCCAGTTTGGTTTCATCAAGGGCAGGTCATGCCTACTCAATGTGGTGAATTTCTTAGAGAGTAACCAAAGGAATGGATGAGGGCAAAATGGTTCACACTGCCTGCCTTGACCTGACCAAGGCATTTGACACAATACCCCACTCAGGCATTGTTGATAAACTCAGGAGGTTAGATACAAACCGTTATGTCACCCTGTGGACAGCCAACAGGCTCACAGAGAGGAACCAGGATGTTAGAATCTGGGACTTCACCTCTACAAAGAGGCTACTCACAAGCAGTGTCCACAGGAACTGGTCTTGTGACCACTCCTTTTTGGCATTTCATTCTCTGAAGTCAAGGCCAATATCAATGGCCTCTGCCTGACTAAATTTGCAGATGATTGCAAATTCGGAGCCATCATTGAATCCCTCACTGACACAGATATTCTCCAGGAAGGGCTGGCACAGACAATCAACTAGTGTCAGAGTCATGGACTAAAACTAAATGCCAAGAAATTCATAATAGTATCCTTCAGGAAGATATCCACCCCTGGTAACTATCATATTGACAACAGACCTCTAAGAGCTGACCTTGTAGTCAGGGACTTGGGGACACTCATAGACAGTAAGCTAGCCTTTAACCATCACATGTCTACAGTAGTGAGGAAATCATTCTGTGATGTGCAACTTATAAACAAAGGTTTGGCATCTAGTTCTGATGAAATCTATGTTCCAATGTATTCAGTTTTCATCCATCTGGTCATTGAGTACAATGACCCCTTTGGAGTGTACCTAACCAGGCATATCCAACAACTGGAATTTCTACAGAAATTCCTCACAAAAAGAATACAGGGAGTAAGTAACATGTCCTATGCAGAACACCTCAAGGCCCTAATCATGTATTCTGTCTCCTACAGGCTGTTGAGGTGAGATCTATGCCTGGATTACAAAGGATTGTCAGACCTCACTATGATGGATGTCCTGCATATCCACAAAACAAGCAACACCAGAATTACCCATTCTAAGGACTTAATCCTTACCTTTGATATAAATAGGACCCGCTGGTGAGACAGGTATGCATCCCATAGACTACCCTTTCTATGGAACAGGCTCCCCATCCATGTGAAGCATAGTTCCTTCCTAATCCCATTCAAATGTAACTTAGACAATTGAATAGGAAACGGGAAATTCATCCCTAGTTTGGCACCTAAGTCTCTAATGGCCACAGGCAACTTGTAAATTGATCATCTCCCAGGCCCCTGTTTGTAATGCTTTTATCTTCCAGTCCCCTACTTATACTTATTAAGGGTATCAGAACTTGTCAGAGATTTGGGATGCATGGATAGTTTAAAAAGGCCCTAGTGGTCATTAGTGTAGTCAACACCTATGAATGTATGAACATTAAGGGAAGCAAATAAAGCAGCAGTAAACTGAATGTTCTACTTGTTAAATGTAATAAAAACACTGTTATGCAAATCATACTCCATGACAGTAGAGTAGAGTTATAAGATGGAGTATTGAGAATAGTTTTAAATATGTTATACCTGGTTGTCAACGAAGATTTAATGTACCAAAAGTAAGGCAGAACAGCTTTAAAATTAATTAATATAATTTTTGATAGACTTTATGGAACGAAAAGTCAGAAGAAGGAAATGGACAAGAGACAGGGTGATAAGAAAGTAGTGAAAATAGAATGGGGACAGTAAGATGGTGGGGAGAACTATAATAATAAACTTAAGAATGATTAATTTTATTAATACAAATATGCTCAGTTATTAGTGGGTACATTTTTTTCATAGAAAGGTTGTTCTTTACCAAGCATTAATATATTGCCTATTTCACTAGTGGGACACTAGGAGCAGTAACTTTCTGTCTGACTTAGTCAGAGAGGAATCTGTCTTTTGATTGAGTCACAGAACCCCCCCCCCCCCCCCCGTTAGTAAAATTGAATCATCCTGTTCTGTTTCTGATATGTTTGTTATGGGTATGTAAATTAGAAGAGGTGCTTTTATCACTGTTTATCTTTGTGTCATTACTAGGTAATAACACTAAATGTTGCAGGCACCCTTCCCCCCATTAGCTTTTCATTTGCCTCATGTATGTTTATATCAAATACCTCATAATTAGACAACCTTTATTGTTTATTTGTAGTATTTAAGGTGCACATATCTCAGATGTCTGGTGGATGACCTGTGAGAGGTCAGTTGCACTTGATGTGCTTGTAAGTGAGGACAAATGTGGAACCTCTACTGCTGATATACATATTAATTCAACGCTTGTGAAAGGGCATTTGCAGTTAACATTTAACAACGTTGCATATATGCATTGGGCACTACTCATTTGCAGCTGTTCACCAGAGAGTACTGCAATTATCCCAGTGCTGGAAGAGATGACAGTGTTTACCATGTCTGTGTAGACTAGGCAAATACCCACTTCCACTGGCTGTATCTTTTACGAGTAATTTAGCTTCTGATGTTCTGATGAATTTGTATCACATATATATATAAAGTCAGTCAGGCCTCGGCAGATCGACTGTTTTACGGAATGTTTATAACTTCCTCTGAGGCTGTGTGACCTCAGATTATAATATATTATGTAATATGCATGGAGTGTAGCCCTTTAATTGGATGGTCTTGAGGGTTTGCCTAGATCATCATGCTGCTCATTAACATCATCAAGGTGTTTTCACTGAAAAGGTCCACTGATTGGTTGAAACTTGATGTATTTATCAAGATATTAGCACACTTCACAATATGCTGATCCTCCACATTGACTGTTTAGCTCTCAGGCAATTATGTGGATTGGGTAAAATGGGCTAAGAACCATAAACAGTTCTATAAGCATTCAGTAACGTCATCGGGTTGAGTCTATGGAAACACAGCTGAGAACTGTGGTGCTGTACTATACCCTGTGTAAGTCTTACCCAATCTCTTATTTTAATTATTTACAGTAGGGACATTTATTCTAATTCCTATGGAGAGTTTCGGTATTCCATATTGAGCGCTGTATAATGTCTCCTAACTGTCTTAAGTTTTAACAGCTGACTTACACTCTTTGTACTCTTATATAAAGCTTCGGTCTTAGTATGGGAAATGGATCCTGCACTGTTCATTCTACTTGGGTCTTTATCACTTCTGCCCTTGAGAGATGTTCTCAGAGCTCTCTTGTGACAAGTAAAATCCTGCTGTCTACTGTGAAGCACAACACATCAGTGTTTGTCCTCATTTTTCTCTCTTAGATTCATTAATCTTTCAGGGATTCCTTTTCAGGAGAATAACCCCTCCCAAAGTGCCGTATATGTGGAATAACAATGGACAACCTTGAAAAATTCATCCAGATATTTTATGTTTGAAAAAGGCAACTTAACTTTGCTGAGATCAAGTTCATGGAGCCTTATTGCCCCTTTTCCTCTTTGAAGTGCACTGCTCTGTATTTCAGATGCTGTCTGCTAGGCCATGTGGAACTGCTTTGTAGAATGTGCCTCTTCTCATCTGCTCTTAACATTGTATACATCCTCTTTTCATATGCCATATATGAGGCTGTTTATGAACTGTGACACTGTCAATCCCTCCTACAATGTGATTTCCTGTGTTGGTCAAGAACTCTTCCTATGAAGTGAAATTACCAAATAACAGTTAGAGCTCATAAATATAGACCTAAGGAAAGTTTATTGAAATTTAGACTAAGGGAAATAAATCATAAATTTGCATAGTTATGAGCTTGAATATTGTTATGCAAAAACTTGCTAATGTCTTTGTCAGTGTTTAGATCTTTGCTTTGTGCTGCAAGACATTAACCAAATGATTAATTTAATTGCTACCTGTACTTATATGCAGACAGCAATATTTTCCCAGCCTTTCAAACTGACTGCTAACTACACCTTGCAATGAATTGTAATGTGGCACAACATAATTACTTAAGTAGTATTCCTGGCTAATGTGTATGTGACACGACAAATGCAAATACATAAAGTTGAGGCTTCACACACAGGCACTCTAAAGACAGACAACATTCATTTTCAAGGATATCACTGTGCAAAGAGCTGCAGAGATAACCAGACATTATTAGGAAATGAATGCTGCTGGCACTCTGAGCAATGGACTGCATAGCTGAAGACAGGCATATTGTTAACAGGAAAAACAGTACTAGGCTACTCTGTGCCAGTAGCAGTGGTATAGGAAGGAGTGTAACCGACATGATGGATGCATAGCCGGCCTTAGGCATAGAACAACTAGGCAGCTGCCTAGGGTGTCATTCTAGCGGGGGAGCGTTTCCAGTTATTTATTTGGTATACGTAGACCAGGATGGGGGGCACCAGATGGTGTGGGGGGTACCGTTGACCTATTTTGCCTAGGACACAAGTTTACCTAAGACCACTCCTGGATAGATGTCACAACTATAGCTGAGTAGTGTAGCTGAGACAATGCTTACTCAGACATGCACTGTCGCATTAGATAGTAGAGTCTTATGCTCATCATACAGAATGGCCATATAACAGCCACCAGATAGACCAATTTAGGTATACACTGCCAACTTTCTTCAGAATATGACTGGGAAGGAAATGGGGTAGACAGAAAAACAGGTAAGGTGAGAAAAGCAAGCAAACGTAAACACAGAAATGCAACAAAAAGGTATGAAATTTCTGCAAAGGAATTGTAAATATTTTTGTAGGGAAAAATAAATTTTTAAGAATTACAAAAGAGTGGTATGTGTAGAAGGTAGTGACAGACACTGTGGATGACATTGAGTGAGAGAGAGAGAGAGAGAACATTAGGTAGCAGTAGCAGATAGACATGTACAGAAGAGACTCAGACAGTCAGGTCTTGTATATACAGAAAAGGTGGGAAGGAAGGAGGGTAAACCCAGACATACAAATGGTGGACGTGCTGATACGAAGGGTTCTACAATGAAAAGAGAGTGACGAGTGACACATAAAGGAGGGAAAACATCAGGATGGAGAAGAGCTGAGGTTCTCACATGGTTGGATACCAGGCTGGACAAGAAGACAACAATCCAAGGCACCACTCACCTGGGTAGCTGATGCTATGGCTTCTTGCTTCAGTGGTGCTTCACTGAGTGGAGATTGCCAGTTTCATGACTCCACAAACTGTTCTAGAAGTTACTCCACATTTCTGAGGCAGGCATCCAGTTGCCAGCACATCTTAACAATCATCAGCTTCCATAGTTGCCACTGGCTGACTGGGGAAATACCTCTGATCCATTTTCACAAGAGGACCTTTGCCCCCTCTTGAGGAGCAGACATGAAAGACACCAGTGACTCATCCAGGTCAGCTCCAGCAGGGAGACTGCCATCACCCTGCTAAGTGGCACACCTATTGGCTAATAATGACCCACCACAAGAGGTATTGGCCAGTGTAGCTTGAGGTGACAGCAACTATACCTCCTCCACTTCTGCAACTGGACCTTCATAAAAATGATGCAGTTGGAGAGAATGATTATGCAGCTGTATAGTGGAATGACATAGACATCATACATAACATATTGCTGGGAGAGGGAATCCTGCCTTCTGCAGCACCCATTCACATTTAGCTACTTCTCCTCCACTGCTGGAAACAAAGTATGTACACTTATGTGTACTTGTTCAACACTTAAGGTGTTGCAAGGCAATGAAAAACAAATGGTTGTAGTACATTTCCAGCACATTTTCCTGAGCCTGTGCCTCCCAATTATGAAGCTGGTCATGGTGGCATGTCTTCAGTGGCACTCTTTCATTGCAAGCACTGCTCTCCATAATGGGTGATGTTATTGGCATCAATTACCATTGTACCTAGCTTTTGGTATGCATCCATCTGCTACAGTGGGCCATCCTAATTTGTCAGCAGGTACTCCCTGAAGTACCTCTGTAGAAAGAACATGAAATTCATGATGTCTGTTGCATATCACCCTGGAGCCCAGCATTCCTCAATGCTTGAATTAGCCATGACTGCTCACTGAAGCCCCCTACTCATCGATGCATGTATGGCAGTAACGTGCTGCACCATTAGCCATGACCGCTCACTGAAGGCTCATATTGTAGATGCATGTATGGCAGTAACGCGCTGCACCATTAGCCATGACCGCTGACCAAAGCCTCATACGTGTAGATGCATTTATGTCAGTAATGTGCTGCACCATTAGCCATGACCACTCACTGTAGCTCCCTACTCATAAATGCATGTATGTCAATAATGTGCTTCACCCAGACCTCTCAACTCTCCATTATTTACTAGAAAATACCAGTTTTAGTCTTAAAATAGCAGGATGCCATGAAATTCTGAGATGCCCAAATCAATCACAATTTAATTGTTTCCATTTGCAGTGATCATGACATCATGCTCAATGTTAGATGTGATGACTCAATACAGTTTTCACTGCAATTGGATAGTTAATTCTGTTTTATAATTTGCAGTCATTATGCATTGGACAGCTACTGCATGAGCTGTACTGCAATTCTAAAATTTTAGTCGGATGGATGATTTCTGCTTGCCAAATTATGAATATAGTATATGCATATTGTAGAGGTAAAAGGCTGAGAATGCATTAGATTAGCTTGTTTTACCAAGCTTGTGACATACAACATCTGAGTGTTCAAAATTTCCTATGAGAAGCTCTCTGTGAAGACTAGAATATTGCATAATGTTCTATGGACAATTGCCATTATATTACTGCTATAGACCACAGCTGTCTTTACAAAATTAAACCATCCCTTCTTAAACTTTGCATATCTATCAATGTCATCTGGACCATGTATGCATGTGGGAAGGAGTGAGGATTGCTATAATTGCCTTGCCCTGGTACTTCCCCTGTGTACGAAAGTTTTATCTTGCCTGCTGCCACAAGTTTATTTAAAATTGGTGCATAGCTTTCTGACTAAAATGTTTACATTAATGCATGTATTTTTACTATTTTTATGTAAAACATTCAATTTTACTAATTACTAATTTTGCTAACAAGAGTAAATCCACAATTTGGTTTTGAATTTATGACCAGTTAATAATTTTGTCCACCAAAATAAACCTAAAGACACCCACCTGTTTTTTCTAAATGAGTGTGCATTGTAACCTATTTGCCATACCTTCATTTCTGGAAATGCTACCCAAGCATAGTGTTCAGTCACAGTGCATATTTTGGAAACCATAATGTGTCAGGCTAATGTTTACTGTGTGACTTAAAGTATTTAACCAAATGCACAGTGACTGTCATAATTTAATTGACTACTTACTCCAGCAGGCAAGGTGAATAGCAGACTGACTGATATTTTTAGGTGAACACAGATGATAGCTTGTTACTCACAGTATGTAAGCTATTGTAATTCAATATAAATGGTACTGACTGCACCCACTTCTTAAATAAAATAAGTAACAGCAGATGCTGACATACCCCATTTTACACCCTTCTAATTTCCATTCCAAGAATTTCCATGGCACACCCTTTAAACACCACCAGAAGAAGTCCAGCCACCACAACCATACACTGCATTTTGGTGTTAAACCACAAAGCCATTCAGAGTTTGTTAGGTATTTGTTTGTCATTGTTGGTTCTTTTGTTGTCTCAAGCTTATTTTATGGTCATTGAAAACTGGAAAGGAATTTGCTTCAGTGGTTTACCTGCCCCACTACTATTTCCTTTGTGAGTACAGAGTGAGTGCAGTTTTACTGTGGTGTTTCTGCCTGGTTGGTGATGGTGCGTGTGTATGCTGTATATATGTATTATTTCAATGTTATGTTATTTTATTCTCATTCTCTGCAGAATACTGTATATTCTGATAGCTAGTTGTTATCTAATCTGTTCATTTGTAAAGCCTTTGCTTTAAAGTGTGTGAATGCCAGATTGGTGTAGTGTTGAACTGTGATCAACACTGATGTAACATTTACCAGCAGATAATAGTTAAGGGTTGTTTGGCTAATTACCTGGGATTAATCCCCTCAACTCTTGACACCACACGGACTTATTTTTATTTTTAGTCACTTTGTCACTTTTCTTTTCTAAATTTCTGACTGTTGGAATCCCACAATGATATTGGAAGTGGGAAGAGTTATATCCTATTGGGTATTTAAAGTTCATACTAATTAACTGTCCCAAAGTTTGACTAGATGTTCCTATTTTTCAGTGGTATAACTGCACCATGGCATTAATGCCTATTTGTAGTGCTTAAAAAATGAACACAGTGCTACAGTACAGCTCGACAGATGTACCCATGCCATATACTTGACCATAATGATCAAATTCTTTGCAGTCCTCCTGATGTACTGAATGCTGACATACTTGTGCAGTGTTTTGTATGATGGCAATGATTCACAGTTATCAGTTACTTAATTCATTAGCATACCTTTGCACTTTAAAGCATTTCTGCTATTTTGTTCAACACTGCTTTGTACAGTACAGCTGTGAAATGGAGAAATTTCAGTAAAGATTCTGTAGATATGGAGCTTTGAAGAGTTAAGGAAGGATTCCTACCTAATAAGAATAAAAATAAAAAAATGCGCCACTTCCTGTCTCAGAAAAATTCAAGTAAGCACCAGCACGACACCAGTAAATGCAAACACAAGTACTTTAATCCAATTTAACTGTTGAGCGCTTTCATCTGCTAGAGACTTCGTCAGAACACATAATAAAATGACTTCTGTTCACTTAAATAAGTTAAAATTCATCACATGACACACGTCCATTACTATTTTAAAGTGCTAGTGCTAAAATCAAAATCCTTCCATTTGTTTAATATACTACATCAAAAACAGAACACACTACCTATTATATTGTAAATGTACATTAAAAACAATACCATTGCCTTTAAAAAATACACAACATCCCCAAAATTATATTAAGGAACACTTCAGTTTAAAACTCTGGAGGTTGCTTAAACCTGAACATTTGTTGTAACATGAATTTATAGTTGTGGAGCAGTTACCTACAGTTGTCTAATATAGGTTTGATGGAAACATGCTCATTGATTCCAGGGTACGTAGAAGCATTTAGTTTAATCTGCCACCTGACTTCCTTATCACTAACCATCTTTTTATATAAACTCTTGTAGTGAGCACTTCAAATTTACCATTAATATGGATAAGGAAACCATTTCTTTTCTAGATGTGCTGATCACGTTACAGGATGGGAAATTCAAGTCCAACATTTTTAGGAAACATACTTTTAGCAATTCCTATTTGCATTTTTCCAGCAGTCATCCTTGGGCCCAGAAAAGGAACATAGTTAAAGGGCAGTATATTAGAGCAGCCAGGATGACTTCGGACAAAAAGGACTTGGACATTGGTGGACTGGTCTCAGCATTCGTACTTATTCTTGGGTCGTGCTACGAGTAAGGATTCCTACCTGGTAAAGTACCTAAACAAGAAGAACAAATCATCCGCTAATTACACTGGCATTGTGGGATAAAGCCCTGACTATGACCCAGGTGGCCTGAGTTCACATAACAACTTGGATGAATGTTGGAGCATGCATGGAGGAAGGGAGGAATGAACTGGCTTTGTCGGCACTCTTCTCTCTTTCAGGGAGGAAAAATGGATATTGGAGATTGCATGGAGGTAGTGGCTTCAAGGAGAGGAGGAAAATGTTGAGGGCTTAATTCAATGATGGAAATGAGTGATGTACCCTTGCTGGCACACTCATTGCATGCTGATTCCTGGGTGGGACAGGGGTGTAGCTAGGATTTTCAAATTTGTACTGACAGCTCTCAAACTGCTACCCCCTCTCCCCAGCCAAGCTACGGCCATTCTCGTAATTCATGGTTTGCTCTTTTAGTGTCGATGAAGAGGCATTTGCTGTAATGCCTCTTCAGTAATATAATATAAATTCACTCAAACTCGGTTCCTTGAATTGAAAATTAACCTGAAATGTCAGTTCTTTGAAAAATGCAGCATGGTAGTTGGGGTAGAGACTTTATGCTTTTGTTTTCTGTAACTAAGGTACAGGTTTTGAGCTTGAGTAAATTACTAACCACCTGCTACCACTAACTAGGATGTTTCATTCACACACACACCCCTACCTACCTCTTAGTGCAAGAAATATGGACAAAGCCTAAAATAAACAGGGACAGATATTAAATAATGTTCTCGTGAACTTAGAAAGTTGCTAGAATAACAGGATTTGTGCTAGTATGAATTTTTCTAAAGGACATGAAGTCTGAAGCTCAAATGTCTGT
This sequence comes from Protopterus annectens, assembly GCF_019279795.1. NCBI lineage: Eukaryota > Metazoa > Chordata > Ceratodontiformes > Protopteridae > Protopterus > Protopterus annectens. Next base: position 340,831,641 of record NC_056748.1, on the reverse strand, counting down.
CATTATTTAGCAACTTCAGCCTTTAATGATTTTCTAGAAAATCACAAAATTTATGAGGAACAGACAAAAAATATGGGGCAAAAATTTGGACACTCTGCAAAATTTGGACAGTTAAGAGGTATGCTACCTACCACACACACACAAACACACAACCTCTCAACCTCTTACAGCAACAAACTCATAAATAAAACTGAGGCAAAGGCCCAAAAATAAGGACATTTTTTTTTAAATATTGCTCTTATAAACTTAGAAAGATAATAGAATAGTAGTAGGTCTTGCATCAGTACGACTTTTCTGAAAGGTATGAAATCTGAAACTGAAATGTCTGCATTATTTTCTAACTTCAGTCTTTAACAATTTGCCACTAATTTGCCAGAAAACTGCAATTTTATGAAAAACGGACCAAAAATGTGATGCAAAAATATAAAATTGCCAGACAATACAGCTGGGAACCTGTCAAAGGAGGGGCACCATTTTAATATGAGCACAGTTAACTTAGAGCAGCTGACAAAATTAGAGAATCTACATGCATTTCTGAAATAAAAGTAATGTATAACTCTGATCATTACAGTTATTTATAAAAGTAAAGTAAACCCTCTATGTTTTCTTCCAAAATTGCTATTTTGTGGAGGGATCATTAGGGGAAGAGCAACATTTTGAGCCAAAATCAGGGACAGTTGAGGTTTGGCTATGCCTAATTCTATAAAGCAATTTGCATGTACCTCTCAACCTGTTAATGCAATAAATCTGGACAAGGCCAAATATATTGAGGGAACATACAAACACTACTAAAAATTGCTCTTATATAAACTTAAGACCGTTGATAGAATAACAGGTCTTGCTTTAGCATGCATTTTTCTGAAGGTTATGATGTAAAACTCAATGTCTGTCATTTAGTGACTTCATTCCTAAATGATTTACCAGAAAACCACACGTTTTATGAGGAACAAACCAAAAATAAGAAGCAAATATCTATTCATTCTGCAAAAATATGGACAGCTGAGAGGTATAGTTCAACCAGGGCTGTCTGAGTTTGCTGCCCTTCCCCTCTCAAAATTATGGATGATTGGAGCCTCCTACCTGCAACCATTCTAGTGTCCCATTTCTTGGTTATTTTGCCCCATTTACCATAAACACTGTAATGTGCATACTGCTTTACTTCTGCGATGATTTGGATTTCATTTCAAAGTTTTATTTTGCATTTTTACAGCACAAACCCCAATAGGTATCTGCTAAACAAAGCAATGCAGTCTCACAATGAAAACAGACTTAGCATTAAAACTTCTCTGCCCTTGAAATTCACATGCATTGAAACAGCACTGAAACCCACATTCAAAGAAAATACATTTTGCCAGTGGCAGATAAAGATCAACTTTGGGCTGTTTTCAAATCATAGGCCCCTTGAACACAAAACATACACATGCTCTTTGATACACCTTCCCGATTGTATTAAATTGTATTCCTTGTACAATACAGTACAGTTGTTAGAGGGCATTTTAAATTTATTGTTTTGAACATTAGTAAACAATGAAACAAAATGCATGCACCAATGACAAAACTACCCAATTCAGAACATTTCCATCATAAAAGTCTACTCAACCTTCTACAGTACACCAGTATCAGTAAATATGCACAATCTCTGAAGTGTAAAAGTCATCTAAATAATTCCACATTAAAGAAATCTGTAACAATGAAGAGGTTGCTGCTAGCAAACAACTTTATATGTCATTGTTTATTCATCTACAAATAAAGTGCCTGTTGACCTTGAGGAATAAATTGTCTATGCTGCATGCATTAAAAAAATGATAAGCTAGTAATATCGCAATAGGGACTGTATGGCAAACTGATAATAGGTTCATAGTTACTACTCTAGGTATCTTTGCCAAAAAGGGCTGCAGCATCCACCCACTTTACAACACAGTACAGTATCAGCAATGCATCTATCTACTGTGGGAGTAGAACCCACAACCTTCTGCATCAAAAGCAAGTACACTACCTGTTGTGCTATTAACAATACAAGCAGACTCAGAATAAGGAGCACTAACGTTTTGTTCCCCTGCAGCTCTCAGCTCCTTGTAAAATCTACTCGACACACAGTTGTATCTCTGAACTTCGCAGCACAAGAAATCTGGAAAAAGCCGAAATTTATTGGGGGGGGGGGCAAAAGCCCAAAAACCAGGGACACATTTTAAACATTGCTTGTACAATGTTGGAAAGTTGCTAGAATAAAATGCTGTGTTACCACCATACATTTCACTGCCACATCTTTAACCCAGGGGGCCCTGTGCAAAACAGTCAGAAACATACCACTATGCCAAATCAGCTGTTTTGTGAAAGAGAGGAATACCAACTTAAATGCTACCATTTAGTGAATTCAGTTCTCACCATAGCTGTCAAGCTTTTGGCAGAAAACACCTGAAAAAAGCCAATAATGGGGGAATACAGCCCCCAAACATATTCAGTGAATTCAGTTCTCACCATAGCTCTCAACCTCTTAGCAAAAAACATGTGGACAAAGCCAGTAATTGGGGGGAATACAGCCCCCAAACATTCAATGAATTCAGTTCTCACCATAGATAGCTCTCAACCTTAGCACAAAATACCTGGACAAAGCCAATAATGGGGGAATACAGTCCCATAAATAGGGACAAATTTCAAACATCCATGTTATAAACTTAGACATCTGCTAGAATAAACAGTTTTGTGTTACCATGTACTTTCTGAAGAATATGAAGTCTGAAATTCAAATGCCTGTTATTTTTAAACATTTAACCAGGAAACTAGTCTGACTTGGAACAAAAGACAATTTTCAGCAGAGCAGGGAGAAACTCCAGACAAATCTTTGTAAGATGGGAGGACAAGCAGACTCCACACAGAAGGCACCCCAGCCAAGAATCAAACAAGAGAACCTGTAGCTGTCAGGCAGCAATGCTACCAGTGCACCACTGCACTACAGACTTTGCAAGCCAAGGAAAAATGTAGATACAGAAACCACAGATTTTATGAGGAACAGAACAAATATGAGGCAAAAATCTACAAATTTTTTTAGAAATGGTGGTGGATAGGGAATTCAGGTCCTTGCCACCTGCATCCAAGGTACAGGGTTCAAGCCTGAGTATCTCTACCCACCACCATTTGTTCTCTCTAGCCACCAGTATATAGCAACTAGGGCATTTCACACACACACACACACACACTTTCTGTCTCATACAGAAACAAACAGAACCACTAGTGTAAATTACATACACATCACTTACTTACCTTCTCTCTCAATGTAATGGCTATTTTAAATTCCACTCACGAGTGCGAAATAGGGTTATATCCACATTGGCATGCATGCGAAGCATGCATGATCCTCCTTAAACAAAAAGATGCTGCCTCCACGCAGAGAAGAAGCTTTTTTTTGTTTGTTTATTTAAATTGTTTGCAAAGTTGCAGCTGTAAAAGTGGGAGGGAGCTCGGCCCTGCCTCACCCTATGGTTCTGGCACCCTTGCCTTTATCTTTCCCCCTGGATCCTAGTGCCTACCTTGTGCTACCCCTTGCACACAAACACTGCACTGAAGTGTATACAGTGAGTATACCTGCCGACATCCTTTGGTATGCATTACAGGACTATTGTAGATGCACGTCTGTAACATTTGTGTGTGTGTGTATCACCCACTCTGGAGACTGTATTTTCATATAATTTCTTTACATTGACTTTGGCAGTTAAGGTTATTCACAGTGCCACGGTAAAATTTCAAACATATTATACAAGGAACTCATAATTCAGTCCAGGTAAATAACTCAAAATTCAACTCAGTTAAACAACTCAAAAGTTAAATTCCTTTCTGACTTTAGATGTCAAGCTCAGTTGTTCAGTCTCTCTTGCTCTGTGCTTGACTATCACTCCACAGTACATCCTCTCTCTGTCATGTTTTATTCTGTCAACAATGGTTCTTTTACTCTCTCACAGAAAGGCCTGCATATCTCCCTCTTTCTCTATCACTCACCTTCTGTTAACCAGCCTTTTATAAGAAAGGGTGTATAATGTCCTCCATTCAGAGAAGGTGTAAAGTCATCCCTTCCCTTGCACTGCATGTACATTGATTTTTTTACTTTTTTGAATATCTTTGGTAAGTTTGTCACTTTTATATTTATTTCGTCTTGCAATAACATCCATTTTTTTGTAGTTTTTAGCTCTTGTGCAACAGTAGGTTATATATGAATATTATGCTTAAAATAACAGTGTGTGCTTTTGCTCAGACACAGAAACACAGATCCCATCCCATCCACATTTTCGTGCAGCTGATCATCTGTGACTTATAGTATGCATGTGAAAAAAACTAGCTGCTGTCAGTATGTCGGCTAAAATGTGTATTGATCTTGCATTTAGAAGCATTGACCTGCCTGCCTAATTATTTGCTTTTGTAAGGTATAAAAGACTGAGACATAACTGCAAGATTTCACAGATGGAGGGTGGAATTCATAGAAATGCTTTGTTAAAGTGCAAATTGCCTTGCTCAGATAGAGAGAGAGAGAATTGTATTTCTCCAATTTAATGAAATTCATAACCATTCACAACCTGCTTGGTGCTGGATCATATTGAAGCATAATTTGCATGAGCATGCAACTGCTCAGTTGAAAGCCCTGCCATCATGTGCAAATAAATAGTGCAGTTGTCTACAAGAAAATACACAAAGATGCATACTCTATGTAAGAACATTTACAAAGCAGTTCACTAGGATGTGTGATTACCTAAATGAAGTAGGTCATGACCCCAGAATACCGAGTTGCATTGAACTCTAATTGCTGTGTAGTATGATGCTGTTCTACTCAGCAGTGAGGAATCTACAAACCAGAACCCCTTGTCTACAATACAGCACCACTTGTGCAGCTTCAATTTGTACAAAGCTTGGCTATGAATTTGAGAGAGTATGACAAATGCCAGAACTAATAACACAATGTTTTACAATGGCTGGTGTTTGCAGAAATAAATTCAGGAAGAAATCACTAAGACTATGATTTGAAATATTTTCTTTACATGAAATATGTGTGTGGTTGGATTAAAGGGAATAAAAACCTTTGTGACAAAAGCATTTAATTTAGGAGGAGTTGTCCATTAAAGAAAAACAAAAATTAAGAGAAGTTTTCCGGTGTGCGGCTACACACACACACACACACACACACACACACTTTATTACTCACCAACCCTTGGTTGCAAGACCCTTGAGACCAACATCGAATCCTCCCACTTTGAATAACGCTTCCCTCGTAGGCTCGTAAATCCTCCCGCTTCACCATAATGTTTGAATAACGCTTCCCTCAAAAATCCTCCTGCATTCAGCATAATGCTTGAATGAATCCTCCTGCTTTGAATAAGGCTTCCTGCTCAAAAAGCGCTGGCCGGAAATACATGTGCGTGCAGTGAGCTCCAGGCTGCCCTGCTGACGTCATCGTGCAGTAAAGCGCGAAAAACAAGAAAATTTAAAATGCTAACGCTACCCCCCTTCTTAATAAGTTGTACTGAAATCAGTACAGTGCGTATGCCTCCCGACGTCCCTGGGACAGGATATGCACACATAGAGACTCGACAGAAGTGTAAAGCCCTGATCAATACCTGGATAATGAGCCTGAAATCACCTTTCTCCTTGTGGGTATGAATGGGTTAATAGCAGTTCTCACCTTGCAGGGAAAGAATGGGTCAGCAGGGCACTGATGGTTGGCAGACACTGCCAGCAAAACAGGGAAAAAAATAAAACAACAACAAACCCCATGGGGGATGTTAGTGAAAGTGAGGCAGATGTATTGGTGTATGTGTAACTGGGAATCCATGATAGTTGCATGGCACTGTAACATCTGCTATGAAGGACGGGCAAGCCATATACATTTGAAACTTTGGCAAGGACATGTCACAAGGAGTATGGAGTTCTAGGATCATATATTGAGGCTTGATTACAGTATGTAAATGGGAGATGGAGAAAGACTGTAGCTGATAACCAATTGTATAATGGTTGAGGGACCCTGCTACCATGGCAGCAATACATAAATATGAGAAGGTTGTGTCCTCATCATAGTAAACATATGGTATGCCACTTTAGGATGCATGCACACAGTCCCATAATTCCAAAGCTTCCCTGCTATGACAATGTAAGCCAACACAGTGGATACATGCATTCATCACACTATGGTAGTATGACCCCATCACTAGATCATATGATCTCCACCACCTCCCAGAGGAAGAGGGTACTATGTTCATTGACCATGAGTCTACTCTATACAGTATCATAGTGTTGTACTTCTCTGTCACTGTTTCTATATCATCTTGGCAATTGATGATGACTGTTCCATGTCCATCTGCAACCTGTGTTGTCTATGTCATGATCTGTAGTTGTAGATCAAATGCAGCCTTTTTGTCACCAATGCAATGTACTGCGCTGTCTTTATCATAACTGTGGTACTACTTCTGCTGGATGTTACTTCTCTGATTTTCCACCCTGTCTGTTTGCTGCTGCTACAACTGGTATGGGAAGTCCTGCCATGAGGTTAGCCTGCTGGTCAATCTGTTTGCACAATGCCATGTTGTGTAGGATGGTACACACAACAAAAATCTTGAAAAATGTCTGCTGCACCCCTCTTTCAGTGTTTAAACACTGGGTGTATTAATTTTGTATTCTAAACACTTACTCCACTATATTATACATTTCTACATGGGCTACCTTTTGGACCATTTCCTTCATGGCCATTGGGTTGCATATTGAGGTCATCAACCAGTTCATACAACATATCAGGCATCACTTGCAGCACACAACAGATTTCACATTGTATGTGGCCTGCTCCTTGCTTGTTTGTTAACTGTGTGTATAGACCCATCTATCAAACATTGGTATGCACCTACCAAGCAGATAGACCTGTGGCAAATCACCTCAGAGGTACCTTTGGCATAGGTAAGCATGATAGATGTGTGACTCGTGAACTGCTGGAGGGGGGTACATAGACACATTGTAAACAATGACCTAGGCATTACAGTGACTACTCCTAACATTGAGCCCAGTATGCACTCCACAAATCTCAATGTTCAGACTGAGTATGTGATGTGGTGTAACATGCCCATTCTATCCATTTCTGAATTGGTATACAATTTTGGGTGTTGTCATTTGCATAATTTGTATGGCTGAGTAGCACAGGGCTCTTTTCCATATGTTTATGCACTCGTTAGCTTGCATTGCTTACTCTGCCGTTTTAATCCTAAAGTGATGATATCTGCATCTTAGAATTGCAAATACCCCAAGCTTTGCCCCTAAGCATGCTAATTTGCTCTACACCCTGTACTACAACTGTTTGAATCCCAGACACAGTTTGATTTACTTACTGTAAATACTTTAATCACCTTTGTATAATGACTCCTTGATTGTATTTGTACATTTTGTGCCTTGTTTGTCTGAGATCTTTGCCTATGCTGTGGTTAGAAATAATCACTTGGATAAGTCCTCCCATGCAAATGTCAAACACAAATAAAATAAAATAAAAATAAACATGGTTCTTAGGCAAGCACTTTGAAATTTGGTTCAAAGCTAATAACATTTGTTTAAAATTATGATCTTGCATTTTATTTGGTGAGTCTATCTTGCATTTCTGGCAAATCACTGTCTGAATGTATAATATAGCTGTCCTTTAAACTCTTTCAGAATTTACCAAAAATAACATTTGAGTTATAAAGGCAGGCAAAACTATTAAGAGTCTTAAAAGTAGATTTTTAAATTAATCCAAAAATCACATTTTATATTACTGATATACAATTTTGTCACAAATAGAAATAAACAATGAGTGCTCACATCTAGTGAAAATCTTATATTTTTACTGTAGAAAGAAAAAAAATGTTTTTACATATCACTTACAAATGATACATGCTAAGTCATTACTTTTATTCCTGACTTAAGGTCATAACATGAATAGGTTACAGATTTTTTTTCTCCCAGAAACAAATAAAAGCCAACAAAGTTATTAGCCAGCAATTAATCTGGCAGATGCAGCTTTCTAACTCCGGCATTTCCCAAAAATCATGTTATTAACTCTTACCTTTAACGTTGTTCTAGTATCACTCACTGTGGCTATTTCTTTGGCATTAATAAAACTAAACTATTTAATATTGATAAACTGCATTCTGCTATCAAAAGCCTATCTTTTATATAAACAAATTACTAACTTAGTGCTCTAAACTTCTCTTCTGCTCTTATTTATAATTAATGGAACTGAAATGCAAGCACTAGCATCCCAAAACAAATTTCTCATGTCAGCTTTTTCTTTATTAAGTTAAATTTGTAGGGGATATTTTTGCATTTTAAAATGTTATTTTATTTATATATCATATTTAAAACTATGCTGGAATGCAGTGAAAGCATGAATATATTATTTTTCTGTAGAGTGGCGCTGTTGGGTTCAAAAGTGATGGAGAAGGACAGCCAAGTTTATTTTACAAGCAATCTAACACATTATTCTAGCAACTGTAGATAAGTTTCCTTTGGGAGGTTTGCTCAACCAAATGCATGTCTTTGGTTTTAGTTACAAATGTGCTTGTGGCCAGAAAGTTTACAGTGAACCTTATCTGCACTGGAAGTTTATTCTTATAACATACTCATTTTGAGAATACTGCATAAATTGTGTATTCCAGTTTGAACAATTGTTTTGTATTAGTAGTTTAATATTTTTAGCTCACACCTTTTTTCCTCTGTGGCAGAGTGTTGACACAAAGTGGAAAAAAGCTACTTTATCTCATTTTTACAACTCTGTACAATGTTTGTTTGTTTTTTAACTCTTAATATTCATTCAGATGTTGATTCGTGTTTCTATATGCTGCACACTTACTTTCTTATCTTATGTTTAGTTAGAAAAGCATGTAAACTCATTCCTTTGGAAGTCTATTAAAATACTGAGTATATTGACCAAACAAACAGAAACTGCAGTTTCTGGCAGTGTCAGGTTTCTTAATAATGCAAGTTCTCCTGGAAGCAATTATTATTTGTACTCTTCTGGCATGCAACTCTTTATTGACTTTTCTACACTTTTCTTTACTGGGGGCATCATTTATGCAACAGTTAATTTGCATACCGGCTTGTAAGGATAATAAAGTTCAGTGTTTAGCCTATGGTTGCTGTTAGAAGAATAATCTCAAAAATCAACAGAAAAATGGAATTCCCAACAGACATCCAGCACAATCTAAATAGTAGGATTCTTTGCCCCCGTGTTGGCTGACTACCAAGTCTTCCGCAGTGAGACTTTGCCCATTCTTTCACCCGTGCTACTGAATTACCATAACCCAATGCAGGGACAACAGCTGCCCAGAGGGGTTATCATACAGAGCCATGAGAGATGCTTGTGTCCTCTCTGTTATCATGACAATAAGGGGAGATGCCTGTAAATTTCTGAAAGTCAGCACTGAAGGTGCTGGATTCTATATATAATAGATAGACAATTTTATATCTGTCTTTATAGGTAACATTCAGTTTAGTTTACTCCTTTATTGTCAAATATCCCTTGCTATTGTTGAGATGTTTCATTCCACTTTTTGTAAACAGACAAAAGTGAGTACAAATCATTATTTCTTTTACTCCAAGATATTAAAATATAGGATGCACACTGGCAATCCTTCCATTTTTGAAAATAAAACTAATTGCAGTTTTGAAAAACCTTTCAATTCCTATGTGCTAATGCTTTGCAAGATGTATTTGTTTTTTCTTTGAGCAAGTCAAGTAGTACAGACTTAATTTAAATTCATTTGTGTTGGAATAAGGATGTTACAGTGCCGCCATGCTGTGGGGGATGGGTTCCTGCCACAGGGAACAGCCGTCAACTAATATCTCAGATCCCCTCTTGAATCTCCTGCTCCAACATCCTTACCACGTGTTAGGTTTGCCACCATGGACTGTCACTCAACAAACGATGACTCATTTGTATGTAAGCAACAAGGGGGTGGGTGGTGAGGAGATCAGGATAAAAGGGATGCTTCATAATGGATGTCAAAGTACTGTATTTAACATCAGTAACTTATTAACTCCTGATAAATGGCTGTGGTTCAGAAAGAGACAGTCACAAGATCACCTACAAGAGTGGTCATCTTGCAACTCAGGTAGATGTCCTTCTAGTAAGGAAAGGACACGGGTAGGATCAGTGATTGCAAAGTCATCCCCAGTGAAATAGCCTACAGCAAAAAAAAAAAAAAATCACTGGTTGCCACAATCAGCTGCAAGCAGTGGTCAGAGAAGGCTCTAAACTCAAGAGATACTAGGCTGAAGACCTGGAAGTTGACTGGAGAGAAAACATAAGAGTTCAAAAAATTACTCAGAGCTCTAGCATCCCAGGAAGAAGAGGAAATAGATGGACTTGAAAAAGAATGTCAGCACTTCAAAACAGCATATGTGAGGACTACAGCACAGGTATGTGGCCAAGTCAGGTATGGAAAAGAGGTACATAAGGAAAGCTGGTGGTGGAATACAGATCTATAGGAAGTCATCAAAAGAAAGGTGGTGGGCAGGAAAAAGAGGGAGACAGAAAAGACTGACCAGGCTAGGAAGGACTACTGGTTGGCTAGTACAAAGGAGAAGAAAAGAGCTGCAATAACAAAGAGCAAGGCATTAAAGATACTCTATCAACTTCTGGAAAGTGATTCTGTAGATGGCACATAGAAACTAAATCAGGTTGCAAGGCAGAGACAGAAAGATAAAGAAGATAGTCAGATACTCTTCATAAGGGATGCCAGCAAAAAATCTGCTCACCAGCCCACAGGAAATAAAAGGCATATGACAGGAGTACTTCCAGCAGCTTCTGAATGAAGAAACCCCCACAAAAGCTGTACTGCCCCAGACACAGCCAATGATGAAGGAAGAGGAGGATCCCACCCTAGAAGAAGTAAGAACAGCAATAAGTAAAATGAAGCCAGGGAAGCAGCAAGTTCAGATGAGGTCACAGTAGACATGATCAAGATGTTAGGTGAGAAAAGGGAGAAATGGTTCCTGAGGGTACTCATAGTGGTATGGCATATCCCAAATGACTGGAGAATAAGCATACTAGTACCATTGTATGAGAACAAAGGGCACATCCATAACTGTGGGCAGTACAGGGGTATCAAACACCCATCACACTGCATGAAAGTTCTGGAAAAGGTAATTGACAAATACCCATGCAGAACGTAAGATGGGAGATGTAAAGTTTGGGTTCAGATCAGAATGCAACACAACTGACCTGATGTTTGCAGTGAGACAGATAGTTGAGAAGAAGCTAGAGGTCAGGAATGAGTCCAACTGTGCCCTACTACATGTAAAGAAACCATATGACAAGGTCCCAAGAAAGATGATTTGGACAGTCTTGTGGTGGTTTAAAGTCCCAGAAACAATGTTAGAATTAATGCAGGCTATGTACAAGGACTCAATGACTCAAGTGCAAAATGTGTTTGGGCTCAAAGAGGGGCTGTCAATGGAAGTGAGTGTGTGTGTCAGGTTCAGCTCTGAACCCACTGCTATTTATAGTGATAATGGACTACATCAGTGAACAGGCTGGAGGGGACAGATCAACAAAGTCACTGTATGCAGACAGAGTAACATTGCAGGCAGACTCTGAGCAAGAAATTTAGCAAAGTATAGTTGAGTGGAATGCAAAACTGAAGGCACATGGGATGAAACTGAGTGTAGATAAGACAGCCATAAGGGCAGCAAATGAGGGAAATCAGAAGAAGCTGAGAACTGAAACAGAAGGGAAAATAGTGAAACAGGTTGACAGTTTCAAGTATCTGGGAAGCGTAGTTGAGGAGAAGACGTCCGAATGAGGAGGTCAAAGCTAGAATCAGAAGGGCTGCAGCCAAATGGCACAGAGTGTCAGGGGTAATGGATGACAGAAGAATGCCAGAGAAGCATAAAAGTAAGGTGTACAAAACAGTGATGAGATGAGTACTACTGTATGGTACAGAAACCTGAGCAGTAAAGGCAAAGCAGTTGTGGAAGCTAAAGGTAATGGAGATGTAGTGTCTGATGGGTAGTAGAATGCACACTGTCAGACAGATGAACAAATGAGGACATCAGAGCAGAGGCCAAAGTTAGAGCCAATTGCAGAGAAGGTCAGAGAGAACAGATTACAGTGCTTTGGGCACATGTTTAGAAAAGCAGAAGACAATCTGGTGAAGAAGATTTGGAACAGACAGGAAGAAGGTAAGAGGAAATGAGGGTGTTCAGCAAATAGATGGGTGTAAGGTGTAAGAGAAGACCTGCTACAGTTAGGCATGACTGTCAAAGAAGGTAGGACAGTGGCATTGAATCAAGAGAGATGGTGACAGTTGACAACCCCCCCCCGACCCCATATAGAAAAAAGTGGGAAAAAAGTAAAAACAAAAAATACTGCATGCTTCACAGAGGTACTTTGTGTGTGTGTGTGTGTGTGTGTGTGTGTGTGTGTGTGTGTTTGTGTGTGTGTGTGTGTGTGTGTGTGTGTGTGTGTGTGTGTGTGTGTGTGTGTGTGTGTGTGTGTGTGTGTGTGTGTGTGTGTGTGTGCATTATTGTTTGACACTTTCATTAATCCATTAGCACCTTCCTTCCTCATATGCTGTTCATGTAAGTTAATGATGATTACATATAATCAGTTCCAATCACATACACCTATGACTTTATATTCCTGGTATTCAGAATCATTCATACATATTTTCTTCTTTTTTATCTTGATTACCTAGATTCATGTTCAGATTACTTTAATTCCACTTTGCTGCTCCTCTTGAGTTTTTTCCTTGTTCCTTAAACCTTTTTCCATTCATTTTTTTCTTCTGATACTATCTCTAATGTCTGTGTCATATGTAGCATGTGAGTTCTACCAGTAAAGAGCTCAGGAAAAATAAGACTCATGAAGAAATTATGGTTTTAGGAGAAAGATGCTCTGACATAAAATGGAGGCATGTCTGGTGAGGGGAATAGAGTCTTTTGTCTGAGGGAACCAGAGGTAGAGAGGAAAGAGGGACTGGTGCCTTTAATAAAAGTTATCCACAGAGAAGGTAATGGATTTCACTTTCTTTTTTGTACTCACAACTGTTTATGGCCAGGTTAGGAATAGTATGACAGAATAAGGATCCAGAGGAGAATGCTAGTCTGAAAGAGATAGATGAACTGAGACCAGAACATTCAGCTCTGCGATGGCAATTTCCATGAACAGAATGTTAAGCTGGTAGGAGTCCTGACTGCAGAAACTGTGATTTGCTCAGACTTAGTATTGATAAAATCCTTTGTTTGCTAATGTAAATTTGAATGGTAGAACTGGGACTATGCGCACCTCTTTTTGTTGATTGGCATTAGGCTAGTCATTGTTGTCATTAGCAAATAGACACATCTGTTGATTTTCTTTTGCCTGTTACTTCAGCTTTGCTTTTTTTCCTTAATGGCAAAGTCAGTCTTATTTTCTGCTGGACAATAAAATAGATGTTTTCCATAAAAGTGTGGACTGCCTACTGTCTAAAATACAGTAACTCTTAATTGCTATACCCTTTTTAACCCATAACTCTTTCCATACTTACGCTTGATTTTCCCATATATTTGGAACACTGTTCACCATTACTTCCTCTCTGCTTGACATAATTTCCTCTTATCATTCTACTTCCTCTTCCTTTCATCATAATTTACTCTATTCTTACAGGCTGTTTTCCAGACTCAGTCTTCTATTCCTCCTTTTCAGTGTCTGATTTTGGAGATACTTCATCTACCTTCACTGCATCATCTACTCCAACTCCTGTCATATCATCCTTGCTTTTTCTCCTTGTATCCCATATACATTTCCTTTTCATTTGTAATATTTGTATGTTTTTCCTTTTTAACCCTTGTATTTTCTTTCTTATTATGATATCATGATTGTGAATCAGATGAATCTGCTTTTCCATTATAATGCCATTAAGCTCAGTTCCTTCCCAATTATTCTTCCTTTATCCCCCATAAATGTACCCCTACGTCTGTACCAATCTGCTGTTCATATCCTTTTATTAAGTGCATTATCACTACCCATGCCACATAATTTGTATTTCCTTCCTGTTAAAGTCACTGTAGCATCATTGTCACAAGTTTGTGTTATTCTTAATTTTTTCTCTGCTATTTATTTGCAAATTCACTTTCTTCTGCCATTCTACCAGATTTAACTTTACTCTGTTTACTCTGATTAGAAAATCCTCTGTAACTCTTAGGAAAGTTCCACTCTTTTTGTACCTGCAACACATTTCTCTGTTTTGTGAAGCTCATTTGAAATGGTATTATGTATGCAGTTAGACAATTTGAATGATAAATATATATTTCAGATAATTTGCAGCTCCTTTTCCCATCAGTACTTTCTGTCTTATGTCATCATATCACTTATTCTCATTTTATTTAATACTCTTTTCATATCCTTTTCTTTGCATTGGGGTGCCTTCTGCATGGAGTCTGCATGTCATCCCTGTGTTCATATAGGGTTTTCTGGGTGCTACATTTTCATCCCACATTCCAAGGACATGCAATTGATGGATTGGAAACACTAAATTGGCCATAGGTGTGAGTGTGCTTTTGAGTAAGTGTTGGATGCACTACTGCAGCAGGGCTAGTCACCCAGCAGTGTAAATCTTGGCTATAGATGATTGCCACTGTTGAAGTGATAACCTGACCCCATGTGCAAATGGGAAAAAGGGGTTGTGGATAGATTCATCTGACATCACACCATCAGCCTAATTGCAGATGTTATCTGTACATTTAATTGAATCACGTTCTCCCTATTGTTCAGAAAAAAATGCTGTTTTTTTCTCATTTCGTTTAATACTCTCTTCATATCCTTTTCTTTGCATTGGGGTGCCTTCTGTGTGGAGTCTGCATGTCCTCCCTGTGTTCATATAGGGGTTTCTGGGTGCTACATTTTCATCCCACATTCCAAGGACATGCAGTTGATGGATTGGAAACTCTAAATTGGCCATAGGTGTGAGTGTGCTTGTGAGTAAGTGTTGGGTGCTTGTGAGTAAGTGTTGGATGCACTACTGCAGCAGGGCTAGTCACCCAGCAGTGTAAATCTTGGCTATAGATGATTGCCACTGTTGAAGTGATATCTTGACCCCATGTGCAAATGGGAAAAAGGGGTTGTGGATAGATTCATCTGACATCACACCACCAGCCTAATTGCAGATGTTATTTTTACATTTAATTGAATCATGTTCTCCCTATTGTTCAGAAAAAAATGCTGTTTTTAGATTAAAGAGTCTACTTGTATGCCTTTGTTCAAATGATGTCAGTAATTTCTCAAGTATGGATAGGCTAGGCCGTGTAGAAAAGACAATTTTTACTTCTAAACTCCTACCATTTATATATTAAAATGCATAAAAAATGTAGTGCAAATGAGGAAAATTCTTCAGATGTTAAGTTTAAAATCCCATCATAACTTCTAAAACTTTAATATCCGTTGGTAAAAGTGCCCCTCCTGTCAGTAAATCTTTTATTCATTAGCACTAAGGACAACAATCCCTCATGTAAACCAAAGAATAGACATACAGAAGTATGTCTCACCTCACACAGCACAACAAAAGCAGAAGTCATTATCATTCCATTGAAATTCCAGCCCAAACTATGTTACTCCTTATTTTTTATCTAATATAAATGCCCACATTTTAACTTGCACTTTTTTACAGGTTGATTTCGGGGGAGGGGTATGCATACATTTCTCATTAGGACCAGACTCAGTTCCTTGTGTTGAACTATTGATAAAAATAATATATCTCTCAAGAAAATTTCTTTCTGCTAATGACTTCTTGAAAACAGAAATAGTTTATAGGCTGATTTCCTCTTTTGTTGATACTATAACGTGTTCTACAATGGTTTTTTTTTAATAAGATTATATTAGCTGTCATTTCCTTTACTCTAAATCCATGTATGCCTAGATTTTTCAGCTTGGTACTGCAAATTTTTTTTTTTTGCCCAACCACCCCCATGAGCAGCAAGTACATACTTCCTGTTGGTTCATTTTCCCCCTAACCCCTACATCATTTCATCATCAGACACAGGGAGAGGCAGGTTAGAGTTGGAGACTGTACCCACAATCCAACTGGGATTAATATATGTTTCTGTTAGCCCCTAAATTACTTCCCCTTTTGGCTGGAAATTTTATTACAATGTTTCCTGTGCTGGGCTCAGTGAAAATGCAGTCTTCTGCTCATCTGCATTTCCAACTGGAGGATGTGCACACTCCTTGGTGGGCACATGCTCCCCTGATTCTCTAGATCTAAGCATTGCAATCTAGGTCCTTATCTCAGTTGGAGCTGTTATGGTGATGCTAACAGCAATACCTCCCCCCAGGAGTTAGCTGACATTAGCCACATATTCCATTCCTCGACATAGGGCTTGACTAGCCTGAGGGTATCCGGCCAAACTTTGATTATCTGATGTATGGTAAGGAATAAAACCTGACCATTACAGAGTGAACTTTACACCATAAGTTCTGTTTGCAGTATATCATTCATTTCGGAGCTTCAGCAGTGCTAAAATAAATTCATTTGATAGATCTTCCCTGACAAACTGTACTTACTCTCCTTACACTGAACATGTAGGGTGTTATTGTCTGCAGCCAGTGTTCTACATACTTAAATAAAGCAGGGTCAGGAGCATCTGCACACACCACATGCACACACACACACACACACACACACACGTCTGCTTTATATACATGTGAAATTGTGGGTGCACTCAAGTAATGCTTCAACCGTACGTTTCTTCTCAGGGTTTGGTTATTTTCTCTAAGTAATTGCTTTGTTACATTTCACTGCCTTTTATTTCCCCAGAGTCAATATTTTGGCTGTCAGTTACCAAACAACATTTTTAATTTGTATGAAGGTTGTCATATACCCTTCTCCATAATTGAAACATCGATGTGGTACTTATCATAATTAACATTTTGTTTTTTTTATTAGCTTTACTACTGAAATCATAATTACACATCTTGTTTTTTTTTTTATTATGTTTACTACTGATTGCTGGTTGGCTAGCCTCACAACAGCACAACCTATCCCTTTTTTACTGTGCTTCTGCTTAGACCCGCTCTTGACCATCTGACATCTTCACCAATTGGTCTATTTACGTACTCATGCACTCATGCAAATGGCCAAATATATTACCCTCTGATGCAAAATGCAGACATTGGAGGAAGGCTGTCATCTGTGGCCAGTACAGAGATTTTCTAACTTAAATCCCTAACTGCTGTACCTCAGTTGCGGCACTTTTTTATTGTTGCTTGCAAGTGTGGGGCACATGTATACTTTTACATTATTAGTTTGTCTTACATAAACACACTGCAATTACATTGCCACAGCAGTAGAAGAAATGGGAATCAATCAAAAGAGTCAAAGATTTGTGTTTTGACAATTAAAACAGTTTGCGAATGCAAAAGAAGCTTATGCATACCCATCTATCTATCTATCTATCTATCTATCTATCTATCTATCTATCTATCTATCTATCTGTGTGTGTGTGTGTGTATATATGTACATTAGGAAATCTTAACATGCAGAGACATTGACATGCATTCTCTTGATGCCTGCTCATTGACAGCACACTTATCTGACACTCAAACTGCTGAAAGAAAGCTGATCAAGAAAGGAAACCTTGTCTCCTTTTCTGAATGGTTAAATTGTTAGAAAAAGGGTAGTGGTTCTGTTGGAGATAGGGTCTCTAGTAGCATGATTTTTATGGTTGGCATTATTTGCAGGTGTATGTTTTGGGTTAGGGTTAGCACATATGAGTAAGGTGGTGCAAAAACTCCCCTGTTCACCTTACTCATTTCTACTACCCCTAACCCTAACTCCACCCCTGCCTCTAAACTCGGTCCTACACATTATGTTAATAAAAGCCCTTTCACTAACAGTATCAATAACCAAGATACATGGTCACAGTTCTCACACTACATTCCACATGTGCAACACTAAATCTATCTCCTTCCCTAGCCATTACTGTGACCATAATCAAGAATTGTAAAAGACATAAAAGTGTAAAAAATGCCACTAGGTACAATTGAAAGTAAAGGAGAACATCGGACAAAATAGAGAAATGCACTAGTAGCTAATAAAGTAAAATATTAAAAATGCTAAAACAGACTTAAGCTCAAAACAGTTAAGTATAGACAGAATACAAAAACTAATGTATACCACTCATGTGCCCCAAAACAACCTCAGTGCATGTAAAATTAAAAAAAAAAAAAAAGAAAACAAAGTTTTTTTTTTTTCGCAGAGGGCAAGTCCCCATACACACAAACACACACACACACACACATTATATATATATATATATATATATATATTAAGTCCAAGATCACAGAATATTGGGGAAAGGGCATATTTCCCCAACCCCAACAATCATGCAATCTTACACACCTGTCTGCTACTCATTTAATCAAAGTAAATGCACTTTAGACTAAAAGAAGTGCACTCACTGAGATAAGGCCAGCAGTCCACATAGCAACAGAAAACTAATTGGTCTAAGCTGAGATGTAAATTTAATTATACTGTCCACACAAGTAAAACACTACAGAGTAGCAAATGCATGTTTAAAGTAATAGTAAAGCTGATATATCACTTGTAGAAATGACAACAAAAAGTCAATTAAATAAACTCAAGAATCATAACTTTATCCATACCCCCTTAGAAAAACATGAGGGAGCATCATTGCTAACATGTATATGTTTTTACTTCTTGGAGAAGCCAATAATTTGATTCTCCTTGCAAACATTTTTAAAGCTGTGCTACCTGGAAAATTGTGTACATGTTTATGAAGCACAATGATGATAGGATTTAACACAAAACAAACTCCAGCACTATTGTAAGAAGGGTTGCCAACTGCCCAGAATTAAGGAGCACTGTCACTGACATTGAAGAACACAAGAATACATTTGATTGGGCACAGTAATATTGTACAATGATCTCCTCGAGGGGAGGTTAATGCACACTTCTATTCTGCATGCATTTTGTTTTCCAGTACATGTCCAGAAATCCTGACATGAAAAGTTGGCAGCTCTAATTTAAGTCATCCTTTATTGAAGCTCCAAGGACCACAAGGATAAACGGGTTTATCCTTGTCGTTCTTTGTGCCACAATAAACAGTTACTTTTCACTGATTTACACCGGCACTAGAATTTGTTTTCTTTTGTTTGAGAATATGTTACATTTTCAAGGAGTCCATTATCACAGGGCCGTGCACTTCATTTATTCATTCTTGTGCTATTCAATCCACCTCTTCTGCAATCCTTTACAAGGAAAGTGTTTTTTTACTTGCTTGTTCAACATAAATCGTTTCTCATATTTAAGACAATAAAGAACATTTAATAAAAAGTAAGTACATTACATAAATAGATAAAGCAGATAAATCTGTAACAATAACACTTAAAATAAACTTGCCTTCTTTTTTTTCAGATACAACCAAAAGAAAAGAAGGAAAAATCAAATAGTAACACAACAGTAAATGTAACTGTATAATATAAAGATATATCAATACAGTAATAAATAAGGTTTATCATTCCCAATGCTGCAGTAGCCCTTAGGCTATGTGTGTTGTTTCTTACCTAGGAAAGAACAACCAGCCGACTTCAAAAAGCTCTGGCTTCCCCACCCTGAACACCTTCACTCTGACTGCTGATTGCGTAACCCCAAGGAGGGAAATTAGCTGTCGGATTGAAGCTTTCTTCAGTACTTTCTTACCATCACGAGGCAAATCATCTTTCAGGCTTCACAGGAGCAGCAGTCAGCTAAGAGCCTCATTTCTGGCAGATATATCTCTGCTGGGGAACTCCTCCACTCAGAATTTATTGCCTTTTTAAAAATTAGTATTTTATCTATTATTTCTAAAAGCAGGGTGCTTTCTCTATAAGAAACATGTTTTTTTTTTTCACAGTAAAGAAAGTTTCCTGTCAGGGACCACTATTTTTAATTTGAGTGTTTTTGAAGGTATTTGGGGCTACTTTTGTGAAAATGTATGTACTACTTGTGTAAACTTTGAATTTTCTGAGACTGAAAAGTTTACAGAGATATTGGCAGGAAACTGTGTGTCACTGTAATACTTATACTCACTTTGTGGCAACCTAGCTGCCATTTTGATTCTGTTAGTGTCATTTGTGCCTCAGTTTCAACCATACCAACAAGAGAACTCTATTCTACTTTTACTTTTTTACAACTTAAGGGACTGGAGAAAGTGTTACAAGTGCATGAGTGCTGCATGTGAATACTCAAGTGACAACTTACCATCCACCCAACTTGGTCCAGCTATGCCTCTTCCGCTGTTACAGAAGGGGTACTCACTGTAGTCCATCCTGATTTTATCTTGTAGTTTCTAGAAAGAAAAAATCATTTACCAAGGAATGTTTGCCATAGGTTCATAGGTAGATACTAGGCTATCTGCCCTAGGGCATTTATAAGCCTAGCCAGAGTGTATTTGGCTTCCGCCTCCCTATTAGATTAGCCTACTGTGCCTCTGTAAAGTAGGTCACAGAAGGTACCCTTTTAAGATTAGTTTACTGTGCCTCTGTCTAGCAGGGACGCAGGAGAGATCCCAGGGGTGAATTTGCGATTTCCCATCCACGCGTCCAAATTTCGCTTGAAGAGGATCAGCGAAGGGCTATGTCTAACATGAATTGGGATTCTATTCCAGAGTGAGGGGAGCCTCTGGGAAATGAATCTGTCCCTCCAGCATGTCTTATTTATTTTTGTGCTGAGGTTTAGGTCCCTGGAGCGTGTAGCTCTAAGGGACTTGGATTTTTTGAGGTGGAGCATGTCCAATAATTCTGGGTTTGACATGGCTTTGTACATCAGGCATAGATCGCCTCAGAGTAGGCGGTAAGCAACTGAGTAGAGCTGGAGTTTCTTTAGTCAAGCTGCATAGGACATCTGTTTGTAGCCCATGATCCTCTTGGTGAGGTACTTTTGGGGTCTCTCCAGTTGCTGCAGGTGTCGGGTAAGGTACATCCCAAAAGGGGCATTGTATTCAATTATGGGCCTGATGAGTGACGAGTAGAGGGCACAATGACCTCTCTTGATCTAGATGCGAACCCTTTCGTGATAAGGTGGGCTATATAGAAGGTCTTTCTAACCACTTTGGCAACGTGATTATCAAAGGAGAGATTACTATCTATGTTGGTCCCCAAATCTCTAATTACTTCTTCCGTACTTAATGGATTACCACCTATGTGGTAATTTGTGGGCACCTTGTTTTTCCCAAAGGGGATGACTATGCACTTTTTAGCATTTAGCTTGAGGCCGTGGCTCTGGCACCAAGCATCTGTCTCTGTGAGACCCTTTTGGAGGATGCTTGTGTCAGCTGGAGATTCGATTATGGCCCCCAGTTTGCAGTCATCTGCGAACTTTGTCAGCCATAATCCCCCCGTCTTAGCCTGAACCTCAGAGAAGTATATACCGAACAAGAGAGGTCCCAGAGCTGAGCCCTGTGGGATGCCACTTGTAACTGGTTTGGATTCAGACATGGCATCTGTGATTCTGACCATGTGGGTTCTATCTCTGAGCCAGTTTGCAACCCATCTTGTTATATAGGGGTTGATATTTAAGCTGGTAAGCTTATTTATGATGACCGAGTGGGGTATTGTGTCAAAAGCTTTTGCGAGGTCCAGGTAGGGTGTGTGGACTACCTTGCCTTCATCTATGGCTTTGGTAACTGTTTCAAAGAAATCAACTAGGTTTAAGAGGCAAGATCTGCCCTTAACAAAGACGAATTGGGTAGGGTCCAGTGTCTGGAGGCTCCCAATGTCTTTGTTTATGAGTTCCATGATAATACGCTCCATAGCTTTACAGACCAGACTAGTCAGGCTTATGGGGCGATAGTTTCCGGGGTCCGTTGTGGCACCACCTTTGTGGAGTGGGACCACTGTAGCTGTACGCCATTCTTTGGGTACATATCCTGTAGTAAGGCTAAGTTTGAACAGTGACTTAATGTGAGGGTTCAGTTCTTCTTGGAGCTCATGTAAGACACAGCCTGGGACACCGTCCGGTCCCATAGATGCTGTGTTTTTTGCTTTGGAGAGGGCAGCTTTCACCTGTGCATCTGTGATGTCAGGGAGGTTACATTCAGTTGGGATAGGCATTTGTTCCTTTGGGGGGGAAGGGGGGGAGAAGTTTGCGCTGAATCTGTCTGCCAGGATGTTGGCTATGTCTGTAGGTTCGGTATATTTTGTACCGTTATGCAACAATTTAGAGCATATCTGGGAGTTTCCGCCCATGTTCCTGACATAACTAAAGAAGGCCTTGTGATTATCTTTAGTGTCTAGGGCAATTTTTCTTTTGAAACTGGCCTTTGATGATTTTATGAGGGATCGAAGTTTCTTGCTAATACTGATCAGAGATGCCTTCCCTTTTTGGGATTTTGCTCTGTCATGTAGTAGCTTCCTCCTTCTGTTGTATAGTTTATTTATGGCCGGGGTCCACCAGACTGGTCTCCTGTTTTTGGAGGAGTGAGTCTTGGTTTTATTTGGGATAGCACAATCCATGCATTCCTGCAGGTGCTCATAGAATGCATTTGTAAAGGATTCTGCTGATTGGGCTGTATTATCCTCTGGCCCAGGGGCTTTGAAGGATTCCACCTCACTCTTGAGAAGTGCAAATTTGGCTTTTGAGAAATTCTTTACAGTGATTTCCTTGGCTGGTGGTGGGGACGGGATATGGATGCCCAGGGAAATTTGTTTATGGTCTGATCTTACCAATGAGGAGTTTACCTCTGGTGTGGAACATAGAGTCCCCATGTTGGTGATGACCAGGTCCAATATGTTGTTCCCTCTTGTGGGAGTGGTGACCAGTTGTTCCATTGCATTAGAGTTTATAAATTCAAGGAACTGTTGGGTGAGGGTGTTTGGGCTTGAGTAGTTTTCCCAGTCAATGTTTGGGTAGTTGAAGTCACCCAATAACATAGTGTTTGGAGAGACCTTCATATTCTCCAGTGTTCACAGGAATGCCATGTGGGGTTCCTGTAATAGGGAGGGTGTTCTGTAGCAGGCTACAAACTGAAAGGCAGTTTTTCCCACTGTTAGTTGCACATGGATGGTTTCCGATGCTTTGTGCAGTGCCACTAACCTGGAGGTGTAGGTCTCTTTGATGAATATAGATACTCCCCCTCCTTTTGTGCTTCGGTCCGAGTTTTGGGGCTGAAACGCATGGTATGAGTTATAACCTGGTAGTGCTGGGGTGCTCTCAGGAGCCTTGAACCAGGTTTCTGTTACTGCACAGACATCGATTTTCTCCATACTGAGGAGAGTCTCGAGTGCATGCATCTTGAGGTTTAGACTTCTGGCATTGAGTAGCATTACCTTTAGTTTTTTTATCTTTGGGTTGTCTATGGAGGTGGGTTTGTCCTTTGAGCCTTGCCTAAAAAAGGCACTATGGGGGTGGCAAGAGCCTTGGCCAGTATACGAAAACCTAAGGGTGACAGGTTCAAGCCGTCCCTAGTGAAGCAATGTGGCTTGTCGAGCATGTCATCCCAGGCTGACAGACACTGGATCCCCTTTGAATGACACCAATACTTTAGCCAATTGTTGAAACTGATCATTTTGTCTTTATACTGTGGCATCATTCTTGGTGAGGGCAAGATGCTACTCAAGGTCAGGGACATACCAGCCTGGGCTACATGGTCAGAGAGCTCCTCTATGTCTCTTTTCATGTAGTCCAGGGAGGTACGTCTCAGGTCATTCACACCAGCATGGAGAATGACGGAGTCATACTTGTACTTGCCTTGGAGTGACCTGAGTGCTTGCATTATGTGGCGGATCCTGGTACCCGACAGGCAGCTTACAGTGACCTTCTCCTTGTTCAGTCTGATGAGCGGGACGTCAGTGTGCCAGACAATAGAGTCCCCTATAACAAGTGTATTTGGTGTGTTGTTTGGCCTTAAGGGCTGTGACTGTGAGGCACACTGATTTTGTGAGATATGTGATTTGTGGGTATTGTTGAGGGGTGGCTGTTGCTTGGATATCTACTTAGGAGGTCTTTGCTGTTTAGGCAGATTTTTATTTAGAGCCTCCGAGTATGTTTTTGTGTGTTTATGTGTTGGGTATGCAGATGCAATAGGTCTGTGTGAGACTGGATTTGTGGTGTGGGTGGTTACCTTTTCCTCCTGACTGACTTTGCCACTCTTGGGTTGAGAGAGCTCTGCCTCCAGTTTGGCTGTGTAACTGCATCTCTCACATGTATTAGAGTTTGTTGGAAGGAGGAGAGGGTTGCCTGTGTACATAAGGCAATTGTAACATTGCCTCAAAATTCCCAGATTCACCAGCTGGACTGGAGAGTAACCTTGAAACTGACCCTTGGACATACCAGATTAGTATAGGGAACTGTTTTATTACTGATCAGATTAGGGAAGGGAACTGATTTTTCACTTGATCAGGAAGGACCAATCGGGAGTCTAATACTTATGAGAAGTCAAGGAGGGTGTAGTGCTTTAGTTAGTTAGTGTTTCCTTGTAAGAGCTGAGCAAGTGCAGGGCTTTAGAAAGAGAATAGAGTGATTATTTTGAGAGTTTGAACAGTTCTAAGGGAAAAAGTGAAGAGCAGACTTTGTGGAGCCTGGAATAGTTTAAACCTGTTTAGGCGGCACTGCCCGACGCTGCTCAGTGCGCAAAACTGTGCAAAAAGAGAGTTGTAGGGTTTTAAGAGAGAGAGATCAAGGAGTTTAGAATTGACCCAAAATGGCCAATAAAATGACAGCTTCTAGGTAGTAACCACTCCTCCAGGGACAGGCAGGCTGTTCAGTGTTAACCACTCCCACTGGTGAACACAGAGACTTCCCTTTAGCCCAAGCAAGCACTGGCCTTCTAGAAACTTCCAAACAGTTCAGAACAGCAAATCTGTAACTGAACTTTCTTAACTTTCAGAAAGTGGGAAAAAAGCAAGATTTTTTTTTTCTTTTGTTGTAGTTTAAAGGTAGCAGAGATACACAAGCAGCAAAATAATCACAACAGTGCAATAAATGACCCCACACTTGAGTGCTAGGCCAAAATCAGGTAAAATGCAGTTTTTAGAGAAAAAAACGATTTTAAATTAAGTGCAACACAGGAAATGCAGTAAACAGGCTCTAGATGTGTTCCAAGTACTGTTACTGTTACAGATATAAACTTTGGCAAGCCTGAAAATGCCAAAAAGTAGGCGGCAAAGCAGTGAAACGTAACAAAAAATCAGAAGAAAATACTTAAAATCACAAAAGTGGCTCCTTTTCTTCTCTCAGCATTTTCTCCTCTTGGTAGGTGTTTCAGCAACAACTAGCAAGCCTGAAAAGATGCCAAAACCACCTGGTTTTAAGAGAGACAGATCAAGGAGTTTAGAATTGACCCAAAATGGCCCTTAAAACTACAGCTTCTAGGTAGTAACCACTCCTCCAGGGACAGGCAGGCTGTTCAGCGTTAACCACTCCCACTGGTGAACACAGAGAGTTCCCTTTAGCCCAAGCAAGCACTGGCCTTCTAGAAACTTCCAAACAGTTCAGAACAGCAAATCTGTAACTGAACTTTCTTAACTTTCAGAAAGTGGGAAAAAAGCAAGATTTTTTTTTCTTTTTGTTGTAGTTTAAAGGTAGCAGAGATACACAAGCAGCAAAATAATCACAACAGTGCAATAAATGACCCCACACTTGAGTGCTAGGCCAAAATCAGGTAAAATGCAGTTTTTAGAGAAAAAACTATTTTAAATTAAGTGCAACACAGGAAATGTAGTAAACAGGCTCTAGATGTATTCCAAGTACTGTTACTGTTACAGATATAAACTTTAGCAAGCCATAAAATGCCAAAAAGTAGGCGGCAAAGCAGTAAAACTTAACAAAAAATCAGAAGAAAATACTTAAAATCACAAAAGTGGCTCCTTTTTTTCTCTCAGCATTTTCTCCTCTTGGTAGGTGCTTCAGCACCAACTAGCAAGCCTGAAGAGACGCCAAAACCACAAGGCAAGCCTGGTTTTAAGAGAGACAGATCAAGGAGTTTAGAATTGACCCAAAATGGCCAATAAAACTACATCTTCTAGGTAGTAACCACTCCTCCAGGGACAGGCAGGCTGTTCAGTGTTAACCACTCCCACTGGTGAACACAGAGACTTCCCTTTAGCCCAAGCAAGCACTGGCCTTCTAGAAAGTTCCAAACAGTTTAGAACAGCAAATCTGTAACTGAACTTTCTTAACTTTTCCAGTCTATGCCTCAGATGATAGCAGGTGAACCTGCAGTGGCCATTGGTTGTTCCTCAGACAACTCCCTGGATTCCTCTGCTGTAGTCCTTTTGGCCAGTATGAACCTAGGAATAGCTCTAGCCTCTTCAGCTGTTCTGGTGTCCAATGTGGGCATGGGAGAACCACCTTCTCAGGGACGGGGATATACTCTGTGAAATTAATTTCGAGGTAACTGGGGCAAAACACCATTAGATCAGGCAGATGTCCCTCTTTCAAGTCCATCATCTTCTGCTGGAAGTCTAATTAAGAAAAAAACAAAAAGTTAAAGATTGCTCTTCTGATGAAGTTATTACTGTTAAAAAAGATGAGTTCCTTACCTTGGCTTGTCAGGCATTATAGTCTGTGAATTCTAGTACTCAAAAAACCTTTACAGATGGGCACTTTTTGTTAAATGTTTCCAGAGGAAACAGTGTCTGATGATTCTGATTTTGAAAGTGATAGGTCCTCTTCTTCTGTAGATTCCTAACCCCAGTACTCTGATTGTGAGGAAAACTTTAATTTTCATCCTGCTGGGGAGGAATTGTCTTTTAGTCAGATCATTGCTAGGATAAGTAAAGTACTTTTGTTGGACAAATCAATGCTCTCCCTGAACTGAAGAGATATTATAATGTGTTACAAATGGATTTACATCATTCGTCACCCATTCCTCCTGTACTGCCAGGCATGAGGGATGTGTTAATGCTGCCTGTAGTCATCTGTATCTCATACTGTAAGCAGACTGGTGCTCAATACCAACCCTTCACCTGATGATAAGGGGGGTGAATGTTGGGCTCTATGGACAGAAGAATGTTTTCTTCTTCTACTTTAGCCTTCAGAATTCTGAAATACTGGGCATATATGTGGAAATTTATGCTTGGGACTTCAGTATGTTAATTGTTAAATATGTATTTATGTTAAATAAATTATGTTTGATCATGTGATTTGCAGGGAGGGCTATTTAAATGATCTGAGTGGGTAGTTTAATTGATTTTGATTAAGTCTAGTTGATTAAAGACAAAAGCGCTTAATCTGATTACTTGTTTGGATTTTATTTTTTCATATGCTCAGTGATTTTTATTGAATATATTTTTTATATTATTCACATTCAACAGTCTCTTTTGCTTGCAGCTGGGTTGAAGTTTGGTAATTTGTAGAGTACGTAGACATTTATGCTATGTTATATGGACAGTCTGAGGGAATTGGCTTCCACTCTTCCTAGATAAGAAAGTATTTTTTTCATCTAAACAGTTTTTACCCATTCTCAGTATCTAAGCATGTTTTGAAGAGTGTATATGATTGTGCAGATATTGTGTTTATGGCCACTGATACTGCTGTGATGTTGAGAAGATCATCTTGATTTAGTAACCAAAAGTCTGCTGATGATATAAAGACTGAAATCTTGGATTCAGCTTTAAACAGGGAGATATTGTTTGGCTCTTTTGCTATCCAGGTCATAAAAACAATATGATCAATGAGGGAAATTGATTCAGTGAGTTTGTAAGATATTTCAGGTGCACCAATTCAAATCTTACAGGACTCCCTCTTGCATAAAAAAGCTGAATAAAGAAACCAGTCCTTTTCTGACAAACAAAAGGCAAAAAAAAAAAAAAAGAGCGAGAGAGAGAGAGAGAGATTGCCAGAAGGTAACAACAATAAAAACATGGGTAATTTCAGAATAAAAGGGACAGGCCAACAGTACAGAATAACTATTCCAGCATTTCTTATCCTCTTCCCTCTCCCTAGGCCAATATCTCTACAAATTTGTCCAAAAACTGGCCCTGAATATTCCCTTTGCACAAGATTGTTTCAGAATCCTGGGTGTTGAAAGTGGTTCAGAAGGGTTGCAGATGGCATTGGATACAAAAACCTCCTTTCAGGGGAATACCTCTGCTCCTTCCAAACCAAACATAATTTTTCCTCAGGTTCTTCAGTCTTTACACACCCAGTGAGTCATAGAACCAGTACCTTTAAGTCAAAGGGATGCATGCCTCTATTCCAAAATGTTTCTGGTACCAAAGAAAGAGATCTTTTAGAGACCTGTACTAGATCTTTCATTTCTAAATCTGTGTGTGAAAGTTTCAAAGTTCAAAATGCTGGCCTTATAAAAACCTTTTACCTCTCATTCCTCACATGAATTACTTGGTAACTCAAGACCTAAAAGATGCTTTCTGCAATATTCCCATTCGGGAAATGTCTAAGGTTCTCTGTTTCTGGCTGACATTATCAGTTCTCTGTACTACCCTTTGATTTATCTACAGCTCCAAGGGTAATAACAGCATGTCTAGCCACAGCCATAGCAAACTGCACACTGAATGCCATTCACATCTTTCCTTAGTTAGATAACTTGCTTATCTTTGCAAGAGTCATTAATATGGGTTATACCAATTTTGACCAGCAAGAGTCATTAATATGGGTTATACCAACTTTGACCAGCAAGAGTCATTAATATGGGTTATGCCAATTTTGTCCAATCTGGGCTTCCAGATAAATATTGAAAAAAATCCTCCTTGACTCTCTCATGGGATTGTGTTTCTGGGATGCCTTATAGATTATTCTCTTCAGAAGATGGTTTAGCACAAGACAAGGTGGATCTTTATCTGGATTTTTTCTGATCTTCTGCATTCAGTCTCAGACATCTGCAAGACAGTTTCTCGGGATCCTGTGGTTCATGGCTTCTATGAGTCTTATCATACTTCTTGTCAGATTACACTTGAGAAAGGTACAGTGGTTTCTAAAACACACGGACCCAGCATTTGCATTCTCTGGAGTATCAAATTCCAGTTTTGGACTTTCTAAAAAGGGAACTGCATTGGTGGTGGCAACAAATTCAACTGAATACAGGTGTCCCTTTCTCTACTCAGACCTCAACCAATCTGTCACCACAAATGCACCAGATTTTGTTTGGGACACAGTTTCTAGAGGGGTAAAAGTACAAGGCCTGTGGAATCCTTCAAGCAGATCAAAGCACATCAGCTTAAAGAGATCTTGGCTGTGATCCATGCCTTGAAGTCTGTAATCACCTTTGGTCCCCAGGACCTCTTCAAGGGATTGCAAACAATACCACAGTCATGTGGTATATCAATAAGCAGGGCTGCACAAGTTCATACCCACTGTGCAGGCTGACAATGATGACTTTGGACTGGGACTTAGCTCTTAAGCTTTCCTTAACTGTCCAGGCATCTTACATTCCGTCAGAGTAAAACCAAGTGGCATAGACAGCAGAACCAGGACAGACTCACATGACTGGAAATTGAATGAGAGCTCTTCCAGGAATTTATCCATTTGTGGGAAACACCTCAAATAAAACTTTTTGAATCCTTTCAAAACAGTCAAACAGGTTTTGCTCCAGGGCTCCCTGCAAGTGAGCCTGGAAAATGGATGCATTTTCATTCCCTTGTAAGGGAATGTTCCTTTATGCATTTCCACTCTTTCCACTGATACCCAGGGCAAATTTTAAGATTCAGATATCCCAAAAATAATTGTGGTGACCCCTTTTAGACCAATTGAACATTGATTCTCCCTTCTTATAGAATTAGCCAATGACATTTACTGTAGCCTTCCTCACAGACTAGATCTATTTCCACAAGACAAGGGGGAGTTTGATACACCTCAATAAAAATCAACTTCAACTGACTGCCTGGATGATTCAATATTAATTCCTTTTATGCATTTATTTAATAAGGATGTGCATCAGGTACTAAAGGAGACAAAAAAGTCTGCTCCCAGAAAATTCTATGTTGTTAAGTGAAGCAATTTTCTAGTTGGTGACTAACCGATAACCAGGGCCCATCAGGGATTTTGTACCACTGGTGCTCAAATATTTGTTTGATTTACTTTCCTCTGGCCTTGCTTATTCCTCCATAGAGGTTCATCTTGTAGCCATTTCAGCATGTCTGCCCATGGATCCTGCTCTTTCTCCTCTTTTTGCTCTAAAACAGTTTCTGAAAGAAGTTTTACACATTAGACCTTCTTGTAAACAGGTTGCTTACCTTGAGATCCCTATGTGCTGGAGAGATTGACTATGTCACCTGTTGAACCTGCCTATCATGCTGATTTAAGGTACTTGGAAACCTGTACTCATCGTTGCTCTCACATCTGTAAGAAGAGTATCTCAATTGCAAGCTCTAATGATGGGTGGATCCTATTTGATTTTCAACTGGGATAGGGTCTGGTTTTAAGATTCCAATTATGGCAAATCCATTACTGGGATTATCAAGGCACATTCCACTAGAGTCTTGTCTTCTTTGATTTTCATACCGGAAAGAGGTGGACTATACAAGTATTCAAGAGGCAGCTATATGGGCCTTTGTATATTGTTTCGCAAAGCATTACAAATTGAATTGCTTTTCTAGGTCCAGATGAGACTTTGCTAGAGCCAAGGGGCTTCTGGATCCATATCCTTCTTCCCCTAGGATGGATAGGCTTTGATATTCAACTCATACAGCCTAAGGTCTATTGCAGCAGTGGGAATGACAAACGTACAGTTGTAGAAGCTGTACTTGCCCATAAAAGCAGATGTTCAAATTCCTTACTGCTGCAGTAGCTACACCCGCCCTTTGTCCTCCTATTCTTGAATGTAGTTGTAACTGGGATACAAGTAGGGTTGTGTTTATTTCTACTTTATATGTTTTATTGTTATTATTGGTTGGTTATCCGTGGTGGTGCAGCAGTAGCGTTGTTGCCTCACAGCAAGAGGTTCTTCCGTTAGATTTTCGACTGGAGTGTGAGGAGTGCCTTCTGTGTGGAGTCTGCATGTCCTCCCCGTGGTTGAGTGGCATTCTGAAAGACATGTATGAATGGGCATGCCTTCGTTGAAGGTTGGGCATCAAGCTGGCAACTCGGTACTGTAAAAACCTACTGCCATTCATTAGTGGACCGGAGTTCCGCTGTGGCGACCCCTAACCAGGAAAAGCCGAAAGACAAACAACAACAACATTGGTTGGTTATTTCAGGACTGTTAGGCTCTTCTCTCATTGTATGGATAAGAAAGCCCCAAAGAAAGCTTCACTCAGACTGCTGATTTCCCTCCTTGGGATTAGCCAATTAGCAGTCAGAGTGAAGGAGTGGGTGTGGGGGTTGGAGTGTCAGAGCTGTTTGGATGTTGTTTCCAAGGCAGAAAACAACCCATATAGCAATTTGCACATCTACTGTTATGGGTAAGTGCAACTTACACAACTGTACCTCCCACATGATTCTTATTTTTGTTAAAAATAAAATAACACAAGCATTTATAGCATTTATCTTTCATTGTTTACAGTGTCTGACATCTCACAATTAACTGTTATGTACATAATAAATGTGTACTTAAAGAAATGCTGTAATCCTTGGCATAATAAAACATTATTACAATGTGTAAAAGGGCTCATTTTTTCAAAACAAGAAAAATATACAAAAAGACACACACACACACACACACACACACACACACACACACACACACACACACACACATACACAAATAAAAAAGTAAAGTATAAACAAGCAGAAATTGAAAATGTGGAAGCTCAGTAATGGGCAGCAGGGTAGACATTATAGGGAATTAATGGACCTGACTTACAGACAAGGTAGAATTGTTATAAACTGATTGGCATGTGCCCCAAGTATTGTTCACCATGAGCATGGATATGTCTGGCTTCTACAGCCATGCAAAGTGCCAAGAGAAAGCACTGACATATATTGTGGGGCATCATTGTGGAAAAGGTGCTCATCAGTGATAAAGAGTTGGATATGATGCATAGATGCCATCATCATCATCATCTGCTGGCAAAGCAAAGCAGTGCTGACCCAATATTAGTTTGCATGTTTGTGAATCAGTCTATATTATGTTACTCATTCATGTGTCTGTGTTGGGCATGCAAAAATGGCATGCTATTGCATTTCTTACCTTTGTGCCAGTTGCAAATTTATTTTTGGGAACCTGTGGTGGACCATGAAACTTTAGACATTCTTAGCAGTTTTCATTTTGAGTGTATTATATGACCAAACCTCTTATCATGTATTTTCGGTGCAGTTTCTAGACAAACATGGTGTCTGATGTAACATACGAGGACAAGCTTACCTGGGTGCCTTGCATTCTTGTATTTCTGCACATTCCTGAATAAGTCTTTCTGTGCCTCTGGACACATTTTTTTTATATTTTGTAATAAAATATACTTAGATTTCACCTGTGCAATAATGACATTCAAGTGCATGGCCATATGAGGAAATTAATTTTGTGTCAATTATTTTCTTTTTTTCTGTATATGCTGCTGATCTACACTTAGTGAACACTTTCAGCAATAGTCACAGCCACAGATCACATAAAAATACAAAGGCCAAAATCACAGTATCCCTTGATACCCATGTTATCAAATAATGGCCGTATGTAAAAGTGTAGTAAATAAAGATGTATTTCCAGTGCTACCACATGTGTAGTCAGTAGCTGCCATAAATGCAACTGATGACCTGTTGACCAAGTTCTTATTGCCCAAAGACAACTGGTCAAATATATTCTCCATAGGTCAAATACCTAACTCATAGGTACTGTGAGATTGTACATAGTGTACAGATTACTAGATAATTTCTCCTTTCTTGCCTATTGTGTGAATGAGAAGTTAGCATGGGGTGCTTGCCACAATATTTGCCCCCCTCATGCAAAAACATTGTTTTATTTTTATGGGTCTTAATGTAGATGAACTGTATTCTTTATCACTTTTGTAGGAGCATTTGGATTTTGATTGATCATGAATCATTTGTGTACCAGCACTTAGATTTCTAGCAGTCATATATCAATTGTAATTCAGCATTCAGATTGTTAGCAGTTATGTATCAGTTGTGTATGTGCACTCAGATTGTTAGCAGTTATGTATCAGTTGTGTATGAGCACTCAGATTTTGAGTGATCAGGCATCAGATGTGAATATGCACTCAGATTTTCAGCAGTCGTATTTCAGTTATGTATGAGAATTCGGATTTTAAAAGATCATTGCGTCAGTTGTGTATGAACATTCAGAGTTTGAGCAGTCACACATCAGCTGAGTATGAACATTTAGATTTCAAGTGATCATACACCAGTTTTGTATAAGCGTTCAGATTCTGAGTGATCATGCATAAATTGTACATGAGCACTCAGATTCCAAAAGATCATAAATCACTTTTTCAAAGGAGATAAAATGCCAGTATTCAATAACAGCATTTTTGACTAGGACAGCTATAAATTTTATAACGTACTTAGCATGCTTACCAGACCATATCTGTTCCCTTTACTCAACATGTGTTACATTTATAATTACATCTTAGGCATGCACTATATCATATATAATTGGGTTACTGCTATGGCTCTCAGATGGCATACTAGATAATTATGGCTGTTTTTCCCCATTGTTTCTAGTGATTGTAGAGTTATATTTTATACTTTGTTGATACATGTTGATATTTAATTGCCTGTGATACATGCCTTGCATATTAATGAGCTACCCCCCAAACATTCCTTTTTTTTGTTTTGACTTTTTCATCCTTCATCTTGCATAACATGCCATGTTATCCTTTAGCATGATTGATGTTGTTGTACATAAAGCAGTACTCTGTACTGCACTATACTTTGCTTTTTGCTTGATAGATGTAGTTTGCTGTATGGCAGGAGCTGCACTAAGTACATTTTGTATAAATTTTCTGTGTTGTAGAACTGTTCACATTATGCATTTGTTACTCTTCATAAATCTCACTAATAAAACCAAGAGCCTTCCAGGCATAGCTGCAGTCTTCTAAGCTGACCTATCAGAATCAATACAAAAATGTAGTCTAAGCAACACCAGGAATGCCATGCCCTTAGTGTCATGAACACAAAGTATTTTATTTATTTAGTTAGTTAGTTATTAGTTAAACACAATATGCTCAAGCACTTCATTTTACAGGTGATTCTTGTGCATAGGCTGGTTAAGGGATTTGTTCAGTCATACAGTAGAGAAATGGAGACTGAGGGAATCAAACTCATGACTACTGGCAGAAAATCATATCCTAACTCCTTTGTGCTGAGCTGCCAGATGAAACATTCGTGATTATATCACTTTTTTCAAATATATATATATATATATATATATATATATATATATATATATATTTTTTTATTTCACTCTCGCTGCTTGCATATTTTTAGTGCTGACTGCTGTGCACCTGTCTCTCAAACACATTCATGAAGAGTGCACAGTTTCAATAATAATAATTGCCAGCTCAGATAGATCATGGATAGATATGGCTAAATATTCATCTTATATCCTCCACAGCTGCAATGGAGTGGGCTGTGAACCAGGAGGCCCACAGCAGTTGCTTGGTGAGATTGTGACGCGAGGCAGGTCAGTAATACTCACGCATTTACTGTCATACAAAATAAAAATAAAAGTAGTAGTAAATTAATTGCTTGTATAAAACCTGTATTGTTCAAGGCAAGTACTGCATACACTAGAGAATATGGCAGGTAGAGTTTCATATTAATTGTAAGTCAATAAAAGTGTAATAGCCTGACAAAACAGGTCTAACTGCTGGACTGCATGTGTATATCCTGGTATCAAATGGTAATGTAGATATGCAATCATGTAATAGTACTGTAGTATTAAGCACTGTTACCCACACTGTGCACCATAAATTGTATGTGTAGGAATGTCTGTATATGACAGGTGTAATCCCCAAAGGCCATTTAGTACAACTGAGAGACACATAGACAGTAAACAGGGAAAATGCAGACAACAAAAAACGAATAGCACATGCAACTGAGATGTGAACTGTTGTTTTTTTAGCACACATAGCCACGGTTCGAATCCTGCCAGTGGTAGTAGTCTGCATACAGAATCATACCCCAAAACTGTACATATATGTCCAGAATGTCTATTAAAGTGGCCCAAATCTGTTGCCTATCAACCTGTCCCCCTGGGAAATCAATGGGATGATCCCAGACGTATAGGCAGCAAACAGGAAATATAACTGATTGACACACAGCTATGCGAACAAAGCTGGCACACTAGCAACTCCCCAATACCTTATGTGACTAAGAAGCCATGTATGTCCCATTTACACCCTAACTTGTCAAGCTGTGGTCAGAGCGTGTACAGTAATGGAGTGAGATGTATGTGCATAATAGTAATGTGGAATCTGGTACTGTGTGTGGGAACATTCAGGTAGTGCTAAACAATCCTCCCACAGGTCTGTCAGATACCAACACTGTGCCCAGAAATAAAAGAATGATATGCAGTCATTCTAATAATAATCAGGTGGACTGTTGCCCACACTGTCCTACAACATATAACTGTTTTGGAAATCTGTATATGAGTGTTGTAATACAAGGTCAGAATGCAAAAGCACAGGGGATTAATAAAACAGACAGCAGATAGGAGATATACAGCAATATCTACATAGCAGACACAACTCTGATGGACAGTGTTTATCAGTGGATGACACAACTGTGATTATCCCATATGTTTAGCCAGCAAACAGGGAATACAAGTGATTGTCAAACATCATGAGAACACACCTGTCACTGTAGCAACCCCCAAATCTGTTAGGAGAGTAATATTTCAAGTATGTCCTATCCACACTCCCATGTTGTGAAGCTGTGACCAGAGTGTGTACAGTAACAGAGTGAGATGTATGTGCATAATACTAATGTGTAATCTGGAAATTTGTGTGGCAACAGCCAGGTAGTGCTAACAAACATTGCTCCCACAGGTACGTTGGATACAAACAATGTGCTGAGAAATGCAGACCATTATAACCTGTACTGGTACTGCTCACTCTGGTATTGTAGGGACGTGTGAGTATTGCAGTTCCTCTGAATAATAAAGTATCACTGGTCACTGTCACCCACACTGTACTACATAATATAACTGTGTAGGAAAGCATGTATATGTGTGTGTCAGGTCACTAAAGGTGGGAGAGGGCAATATTCTAGATATGTCCCGGCACACCAGCATGTGTTCAACACATGGCCAGAGTCTGTGCAGAAAGAGTTGGATAGCTATGTGCCAAACAGCAACCCGGAATCTGGGAGTATGTTTAGAAACAGTTAGTGTTAACAAACATTCCCTCCACAGGTATACCAGGTAAGAGGTGTGCACTGCAGGTAAAACCAGTTCATGTGTAACGTTCATGTGTAACGATGGCGACAGCCATATCACTGACCAAACTAAGGCTATAGGGTAGTGTAGTAAGACTTGTAAGGTACAGATAACAGCACTGACTAGGAAAGTAATGTGGACGACAGGAATATACTAATTGTTAATTGACATCTTTCTCTCCCCCCACCATATCTCCAACAATACTCAACATACCCACCTCGACTTGTATGTAATGATAATGTCTGATTGATAAATATTTTATTGGTTCCCATGCATGTGCTATATTGAATTATCCCAACATTGGTAGCATGGTGCCATCAATGTACCTGCATGCTGTTCGTATTACCACTGTGGTCCCATATATGCATGTGTTCTGTTTGCTATGCAACAGTTCATATCTGGTGTCTGGGTTAATGAGAATATCTCTGCATGCTGTTATACCTAACCATGGAATGTGTTGACTATTACTAACCCATTTATGATGATGAAATCTAAACACTTTAGCACACTTGAGAAGGCCGGTCACAGTGGACCCACCTGTCCCACCACAGCTGGCTGTGGCACCGGGCACCAGCATTTCTGGGGCCCAACCCTGGACCTCCTTGTCCATTGGTCCTGCACCACCTTTGGGTGGAACCACCTCAGGGGATGGGACTCCCCCCCCAAGAGTGAGCACGGACAGGCACCTGTCATCTGTCACCAGTTTGGGGCCGTGGTGCGTAGAGAGATCAACCAGCAGGTTGGTGATCTACTCCAGCTCGAGGGCCGTGTGTCATGATTAGAGAGCCAGCCTGGCTCTGTGACTCAGACCCCAGCACAGCCACCTTTGGGGCTGTGAAGGTGCAGTGGTGACTGCTCATGGTTGGGGACCTCAGTTCCACTGTTACCACTAGGGGTCTTGTAGGCTTCCGATATCCCAACATCCCTCCCCATCAAGGTGTTTACCCCCCACATGTGTCATATACTGCTGCTGTATGCATCTTGTTTCTCTTGTCTGTTAACCTACCCAACCTGCCTCCCCAAACATACCTACTACCCCTCCCCAACATCCCACTCTCACCTGTAAAAAAAAAAAGGCGATCTGTTCCCACAAAAAAAATCTCATCCCATACATAGCTGTCCATTTCGCACACATATCCACTGGACACATGTAATCTGGTCTAATTGGCATCACAACTTATTATTGTTGTCCTCACCCCTCTCCCAGGGGTTTCTCTCCCAGGGGTTTGAGTGTCCAAATCTGCCTCCAAATTCAGTGTATATGCACAGCTGTTGCTGTAGAAGAAATGGGCAGCTATGGACCTTACTTACACCCTTCCTGCACATCCCTGGCTATTTTCCCTACTGTCTTTCCCTCTTTGTGCCCCTTTTTTCACCAATTTCCTATCAATCCCATTTTCTTTTTTTTTTAAAGAAATTAGTGTGGGGGTAAGCGGGATTAAGCACTTTTAAGCAGTAGTACATGGGTTTAAGCCTGTTTGCGTGGGGGTAAGCAATGCCCAGACAGGTTAAGTAATACAGAAGCTAACAGAGTATAAGAAACTGTGACTGGAAGTTAGCAGTGCTTACCTCCGCGCAAACCCATGCAGACCCGCTTACAACTGCTTTAAAGTGCCTTAATCACTCTGTATCCAATGGCCCGTGTTCTGCCCAGCAACAAAATAAACAGCCTCTGCAAGGCTAGAACCCAGGACCCTGCACACCATAGACAAAGTGATTTATCACTAAGTCATGCCGGATATACATAACCCTAATGTTTTCAATAACATATCATCCAGCCCCGTCATTAAACAGTACAGAGAATGTATTCCACCATTTAGATGCATGAGTGTGTGTAAATATATTAATATCTAAACAGATACAACATATCTGTATGTATGTATATATATATATATATATATATATATATATATATATATATATATATATATATATATATATATATATATATATATATATACATATATATGAACATATATACATGCAAATGCCTACAGTCATAGATATGTATGTCTATATCTATATGTCTAGATATACACGGCAAGTTATATCATATATAAATCACATGTGTAGCAGTCTGATATCTCACTGGCTTGTTACCAGTTATGATGTCACTAATTATGGTGTACAGTACATATGCACCCCTTACTTCATGAAATATGTACAAAGGTTGTCAGGGTTGTGGCTGGAGGCACATACACAGGGCCAATAGTGACATGTTGCTGTGATAACCTCATACAATTATTGTTGTAACAGGGTGTGTTGCAGCATATGTCCTATTAGGGATATGAAGTAATTAACTCTCACGGCTGTCACCATCTACAGACTGCAATCCTCACACTACCTTCTGCAGTTCAAAGATTGGTGCTCAGTGGGTAACACCTGAACTAAAAGGCACCACACACTGGCCAGTCTGCAGATGACCCTACAGATGGGTGTTCCCTCATTAACATAGCACTGACATAGCAGGTATGTAAACATGTAGGACAGCCATATCCACACACACCCTGTTAAACCAACAGTACTCCAAATGCAGTATAACAGCACTTGCAGTCTATAGTCAGGTCAGGCACATCCCCCTCCTGTGTGTTGACCTGCTTCCACAGTGTATGCTGTTAGAGGTACACCTCAATCCATCTGAGATGCTTTTTGCCAAACAACAGATCAGGTTCCTGCTCACAGTGACTAAAAGGCCCAATAGCAACATGATGTTCCTAGATATTGGTGTGTGTTTCCATGCAATTGGCTATGGGAATGTTACCACAGCTGTTCCACATGCAATCAGCTAGAGGAGGGCGGCAATTTGTGCAGAGACCATCAGCTGATTCTGAGCACAACTTCAAATACACATGCTGCTGCCTAAGCAAAGCAGGTGTAGGTCTACACATCCACCAGAGAGGGAGTAAGAGGGAGTAAGAGCCACAGAAAAGCCAGGGAGTGGTGGGACAATAAACCTTACCCATGTCTGTGTCACATACCTACCAGTACAGGGTATCAAACTCCCGATGACTATGCAGTGCTATCACATGTCCATGCAGTTATTGGATGTGCCACATAGGTTACATGATGGGGAGCCCCAGAATGTATATGTGATGGTGGTGACATCTGCAACTGGGATATGGTAGCTATGTGGCAGGTGTAGTACCCATGCCTGCCTGCATGAACAGGTGTCAGCGTCAACACAGCCACAGTGTCAGAGGGATGCACACACATTGCCACACATGGCAGGGCCAGGAATACAACTCATCAATAGTGAGATTGCCACAACACATTACTGTGCAGGTATCACATGCACCACAGGGATCATACGGAGGTTATATGGGAAAAGGGTATGGGGAGGTGGCTGACAGACAGCATGCTTCAGTATGCCAATGAGGGTTGTAGTGAGTGTAAATGTGATCATGTGCATCATGCAACACACACACACACACACACACACACACACACACACACACACACACACACACACACACGGTGCCAGTAGTGACATTTATGGGTGCATTGATTCACGGGTGTGTAGTGGTGACCTGTGCCAGATGGCTATACGTGGCTAGGTGATGGGTATAACTTGGCAGCAGGCCATGTGGCAATGGTCTGCATTGTGGCTCAGGGGTGTACTTTCTGGAGGTGCCCACACAAGTGGGTATTGTAATCCCCATCCAGTCACCTGAGTGACTATTGCGTGTGGCCAATGGTGTGCATTGCTTGCCATGTATGTGTACCTTCATCCATGACATGGATGGTGTCTGTGATGTGCACACCTCTCACATGCATGTGTAGTGACAATGTGGAACTGTACTTGGGGTGTCTGGCCCAAGTGGCGGGAAGTAGTAATGGACAGCATGTTTACCCTGCACATACATTGATAGCATGCTAACAGAATTCCCTAGTGGCAGTGGCATCTGTCCATACAGGGTATATTTTCAGCCATGGTATGTCCTTTGTGGTTCACATTTGATGGCACCACAGGTGTTGCAGGTGTTCAGTGGGAGAACATGGGGAAGGTGCACTGTCTGCATGTACATGCCTATTGGACAGATGGACAGGGTGCCATGCCATCTGTAGCCCACTGCAATCACTCCATAGTTACTATCAGTAGGAAATATGCAGTGTACTACCAACATAGTGGCTGTTGCCTAGGCAAGTGTGTGTGTGTGTGTGTGTGTGTGTGTGTGTGTGTGTGTGTGTGTGTGTGTGTGTGTGTGTGTATGTATGAGACATGGGTTGGGGGTGTTCTCAGGGTAATACTAGGGTTGCTAACATTGTTTGCCTGGCCTTGATGTTAATTTGCACCCCGGCCTCTTGGCTATTTCACATCTGTTATCCCTATATGGTGGACATTGTGATATATACACTAGGGCCACCATATAAGAAATTTTTCAAAACCTGCTCCACATTGGAACCAGATGTTACACAATCACAACCACCTCCACACAGGATACTTGTTACAAACACAGACATGCACACATATATACACACACACACACACACACACACACACACACACACACACACACACACACACACACACACACACACACACACACACACCTGTCATGTCTGGGATTAGAACTCCTACCTAACTAGTTTATTACACTACAGCACTATGCAGTTATAGGATGCTCCATGGGGATTACTGATGTACTCCTTACCCAAAGGTGTATTTAACATTGGATGACAGCAGCATGATTGCCAAAGTAGGGCATTGGAATTCTAGTGAGTGTGGCTAATCTAAAATGCATTGCTCCCTACACAGACATTGAAACACACACACAACATGTGCAACCAACCTGTGTGGGTATAGAACCCCCAACAGAGGTCTATATCACACTACAGCATGAAGCTGTTACAGGGTGCACCATGGGGATTACTGGAGAACCCCTTCCCCAAAGGTGTATTTCACAATGAATAACATCAGCAGGATTGCCAAAGTAGGGCATTTGAATTGTAGTGAGTGTGGCTAGGCTAAAATGCATTGCTCCCTACACAGACATTGAAACACACACAAAACACCCACAACCAACATGTGTAGGCATATAACCCCTAACAGAGATCTATATCACACTACAGCAGTATGCAGTTTTGGCACACGCTATGGAGATTACTGGGCTACAACCATCCCAGAGTTGTATTTCTTGGTGGATGACATCAGCAGCCTTACCACAGAAGAGCATTTCAATTGTAGGGAGTGTGACTACCCTAAAAAGCATTGCTCTCTACACAGAGTCAGACAGACACACACACACTTGCCAAGTCTGGGATTCAAACTCCTACCTAACTAATTTATCACACTACAGCAGTACACAGTTATGGCATGCGCTACAGAGAGTACTGGGCTACAACCTTCCCAGAGTTGTATTTCTAGGTGGATGACATCAGCAGCCTTACCAAAGTAGAGCATTTCAATTGTAGGGAGTGTGACTACCCAAAAAAGCATCGCTGTCTACACAGACAGACAGACACACACACACACAGACACACACA
Source organism: Protopterus annectens (assembly GCF_019279795.1). Taxonomy (NCBI): domain Eukaryota; kingdom Metazoa; phylum Chordata; order Ceratodontiformes; family Protopteridae; genus Protopterus; species Protopterus annectens. The sequence goes on along the minus strand of NC_056748.1, from coordinate 340,789,902 downwards.
CACACACACACACACACACACACACATACACACACACACAGTTGCCAAGTCTGGGATTAGAACTCCTACCTAACTAATTTATCACACTACAGCAGTACACAGTTATGGCACATGCTATGGAGATTACTGGGCTACAACCTTCCCAGAGATGTATTTTTAGGTTGATGACATCAGCAACCTTGCCAAAGTAGAGCATTTGAATTGTAGGGAGTGTGACTACCCTAAAAAGCATTGCTCTCTACACAGACACACACACACACACACACACACACACACACACACACACACACACATGCACACAGTTGCCATGTCTGGGATTGGAACTCCTACCTAACTAGTTTATCACACTACAGCAGTACGCATTTATGGGATGCGCCATGGAGATTACTGGGCTACAACTCTCCCAAAGATGTATTTTACAGTGGATGACCTCAGCATGCTTGTCATAGTAGGGCTATGGGGAGGGCAGTGTGTACGCATGGGCCATAACCCATTCATCTAGGGGTTGACACACCACATGTGGGCACAAACAGGGTCATATTTCACAGGTACATGTATACAGCTGCTAGATGACTACTTCCTTTTACAGTCATGTTCATAGGTTCATAGGTTCATACTAGGCTATCTGCCCTAGGGCATGTATAAGCCTAGCCAGAATGTGTTTGGCTTTCGCCACCCATTTTAAATTTATTTTGCTATGCCCTTTTTCGAGGTTAGTATATTGTGCCTCTGTCTAACAGTGACACAGAAGTGATACCCGGGGTAAACCTACGATCTCCCATCCACTCATCAAGATTCCTCTTGAATAGAGTCAATGAGGGACTCTGCCTAACCTGGACTGGGATTTTATTCCAGAGTGAAGGGAGCCTCTGGGTTATGAATCTGTCCCTCCAGCATGTCCTATTTATTTCAGTGCTGAGGTTCAAGTCTCTCAAGCGCGTAGCTCGATGGGATTTGGATTTTCTGAGGTGCAGCATGTCCATTAATTCCGGCTTGGACATGGCTTTATCGTCAGGCACAGATCGCCTCTGAACAGGCGGTATGCCACTGAGTAGAGCTGGAGTTTCTTTAACCGGGCAGCATATGGCATCTGTTTGAGCCCTTTGATCCTCTTGGTGAGGTACTTTTGGGGTCTTTCCAGTTGCTGAAGGTGTCTGGTAAGGTACATCCCAAAGGGCATTGTACTCAATTATGGGCCTGATGAGGGATGAGTAAAGAGGCACGATGACCTCCCCTGATCTAGATGTGAATCCCTTCATGATTAGGTGGGCTATATAAAATGTTTTTCTAACCACTTTGGCCACGTGGTTGTCAAATGAGAGATTGCTATCAACTTGGGTCCCCAGGTCCCTAATGACTTCTTCTGTACTTAATGGATTACCACCTATGTGGTAATTTGTGGGCACATTGTTTTTGCCAAAGGGGATGACTATACACTTTTTGGCATTTAGCTTGAGGCCATGGCTCTGGGACCAGTTGTCTGTTTCTATGAGGCCCTTTTGGAGGATGCTTGTGTTGGCTGGGGAGTCGATTATGGCACCCAGTTTGCAGTCATCTGCGAACTTGGTCAGCCACAGTCCTTCCGTGTTGGCCTGTACCTCCGAGAAATATATACCGAACAAGAGAGGTCCCAGGACTGAGCCTTGTGGGACACCACTTGTAACTGGTTTGGAGTCTGACATGGCTCCAGCAATTCTAACCATGTGGGTTCTGTCCTTGAGCCAGTTTGCAATCCATCTAGTGACATAGGGGTTTATATTTAAGCTGGTGAGCTTATCTATAATGCCAGTGGGGTATTGTATCGAAGGTTTTGCGAGGTCCAGGTAGGCTGTGTGGACCACCTTCCCTCGTCAATGGCCTTGGTGACTGTTTCAAAGAAATCAACCAGGTTTAAGAGGCAGGATCTGCCCTTAACAAAGCTGAACTGGGTAGGATCCAGTGTCTGTAGGTCCCCAATATCTTTATTTATGAGGTCCATGATGATCCTTTCCATAGCTTTGCAGACAAAGCTAGTCAGGCTTATGGGGCGATAGTTTCCAGGATCCGTTGAGGCACCACCTTTATGGAGAGGGACCACTGTTGCTGTACGCCACTCTTTGGGCACATATCCTGTAGTAAGGCTGAGATTGAACAGTAGTTTTATGTTTGCGTTAGCTTCTTGGAGTTCATGTAGGACGCAGCCCAGGACACCGTCTGGTCCCATTGATGCTGTGTTTTTTGCTTTGGAGAGGGTGGCTCTTACCTGAGCATCTGAGATGTCAGGGGGGCAGCACTCTGCTGGGATAGATATTTGCCCTTTGGTGGGGAGGGAGGGAGTTTGCTGAACCTGTCAGCTAGGATGTTGGCAATGTCTGTGGGTTCAGTGTATTTTTTGTCATTTTGGACTAATTCTGAGCATATCTGGGAATTACCACCCAGGTTCCTAACATAACTAAAGAAAGCCTTGTGATTATCCTTAGTGTCCTGTGCAATTTTTCTCTCGAAGCTGGCCTTAGACAATTTTATGAGTGCCCGTAGTTTTTTGCTAATACTGATCAGTGATGTCTTCCCTTTTTGGGATTTTGCTCTATCATTTAGCAGCTTCCTCCTTCTATTGTATAGTTTGTTTATGGCTGGGGTCCACCAGACAGGACGTCTGCCGTTGGAGGATTGGGTCTTGGTTTTATTTGGGATCGCATGATCCATGCATTCCTGAAGGTGTTCATAGAATGCGTTTATAAAGGATTCTGTGGTCTGGGCTGTATTTTCCACAGGCACGGGGGCTTTGAAGGATTCCACCTCGGTTTTGAGGAGTGTGAAATTTACTTTAGAGAAGTTTTTCACTGTGATTTTCTGGGCAGGGGGTGGGGTCGGGATGTGAATATCCAGTGAGATTAGTTTATGGTCTGATCTTACCAGTGAGGGATACACTTCTGGTCTGGAGCATAGAGTCCCCATGTTGGTGATGATCAGGGCCAGTATGTTTTCCCCCCTTGTGGGAGTGGTAACAAGTTGTTCCATAGCATTTGAGTTTATAAATTCTAGGAATCTTTGGGCTAGGGTGTTGGAGCTAGAGTAATGCTCCCAGTCTATGTTTGGGTAGTTGAAGTTGCCTAATATAATGGTGTTTGGAGAGACCTTCATATTTTCCAGTGTTCTCAGGAAGGCCGAGTGGGGTTCCTGGGTTTGGGAGGGTGGTCTGTAGCAGGCTATAAACTGGAAGGCAGTTTTACCCACTGTTAGTTGCACATGGATAGTCTCTGATGCTTCGTGCTTTGCCACCAACCTGGAGGTGAGGGTATCTTTGATGAATATCGATACTCCCCCTCCTTTTGTGGTTCGATCCAAGTTTTGGGGCCAAAAAGCATGGTATGAGGTATAACCTGGTAGTGCTGGGGCTACAGCTAGCACGTGCACCACATAGTCTGTAATGCTGACAGATACCGATGGCTAGTATCTGCAGTGAGTGACATCTGACTCTCATGTGGTTATGGTCCTTTGGCTGTGTGCTGGGTCAGACAGGCCTGGATGGCTCCTTGTAACAGTCACCCTCTTCCACACATCTAGGTACATCTACCTTTGCCTTATTATAGTGTGTTGTCCTTACATATATGCCTGTATTCCTTTCCACTGTGTGTGCAAAGCATGAGTGGTGCATACTGAGTGTCTGCACTAACATCTGCGACTTCCAGATATGTCTAGTCCACTGGTGTTTGCAGACATGGCCTTCATGTGTTTAAGTGTATGAGCATGTCCAGTATGACCTTTTAGTATGTTGTTGACTGACATTGCCTTAATTTCTCTAAGTATGTGAGCATGCCCAGTATGCCTGTCTCTATTGAATGTGTGGACCGAGTCCAGGTAGTTTGTATTGCAGTGCTGTCCTTTGTTTTATACACCTACAGGTAGCATACTGTCTCTGCAGGGTGTCTGTCGATCATTTGGCATTGACTGGTACTACATTTCTGCATAGGATGGGGGGGCACACCTGAATATTTCTAAATTTCTACACAAGATTGGGGGGGCATCTGACTGTTATTACATTACTACATAGGATGGGGGGGCACACCTGACTATTTCTACATTTCTATACAGGATTAGGGGGCACACTTGACTGTTACTACATTTCTACATAGGATGGGGGGGCACACCTGACTATTTCTACATTTCTACATAGGATTGGGGAGGCACACCTGACTGTTACTACATTTCTCCGTAGGATGGGGGGGGGCACACCTGACTATTTCTACATTTTTACACAGGATTGTGGGGCACATTTGACTGTTATTACATTACTACATGGGATGGGGGAGCACACCTGACACTAGTACACATTTGCTAGGACTGTACTGGTATGTCAGTACTCCATTTCATTCTGTAGTCTTACCTATCATGCTGACTGGAGGCATACCAGTGTACTACAGATCTTGGCTTTTAATTATCTACATATTAGTTTCTGATATCCTACCCTTCAGAACTGACATCCCACTGCCTGACCTGCTGTGGTCTGTCTGTGTAGGCCTGGGGTGGGTGGCTACCCACAGGCCTCATTCAGAGGCCATAGCACAACCTTTGTTTGTGTTTGTCTACACCTGTCCTGCTGGCTGTGACTGTTGTTGGGTATGTGAACCCCCCTGACTGACATGTGTGAGTCACTTAGCTTGTGGGTGTCCCCAGTATTGAGGGTGGTACTGCAGGGCTGCCTATGTCGGATGCACATAGTACACTCCCTACACATGGTGGAGCACAGGTAGTGTAATGTTTGGCATCCCTTTTACTATATGTGAGAGTCAGAGAGAGGTGTTATTTCCTGGGTCCCTCCTGGTTAATTGTATGTGCTATGCCTTGCCTCTTTGCCAAGGCCAGGGCATACTGGGCACACCTCCTTCTGCCTACTGGGGCAAGCTGAGGTTGTTCCTCCTCTGAGTCACTCTGTGCCTGTGCAGGCCTTGGCAATATTGGGGGGCTGTGTGGCCCTGCGCCTTGCTGTTCCTGCTGCAGCTGTTTCCACAAGATCATATTGTGTAGCATGGCACATACAAGGACAATTTGGGTACATGTAGCTGGTGAGTACTGCAAGGCTCCACCTGATGTGTCCAGGCACTGGAACCATGACTTGAGCATCCCAAACACATACTCTACTATAATTCTGGTATTTGCGTGTGCCTCATTATGGAGTTCTTGTTTGGGTGTGTGTGCATTTCTGATGGGTGTCATCAGCCATGGTTCCAGTGTGTATCCAGCATCCCCCACTAGGTGACCGTCAGGGATGTCCCCATTGGCAAATCTCTGGTACAGCTATGTCAGATGCCAGATGTGGGAATTGTGATAGCTTCCAGGGCAGCCAGCACACATATTCATTATTATGCCCTGGGCATCGCACACAACCTGGCAGTTGATAGAGGGGAAGCCCTTGCGGTTGATGTAGACCCTACCTCGCTCACCGGGTGGTGCTTTGATGCATATGTGCACGCAGTCTATAGCACCCACTACCTCAGGGTATTTTGCTATTTGGTGGAACAGTTGCATATTGCTGGCCAACACCTCACGGGTGTTGGGGAAATATACGTGCTCACCAACATGTGCTGACATGGCATCCAGGAACTGGTGGATTACCCTGGATGCTGATGCCTGTGAAATCCCCATTATATCCCCAGTTGGCCTTTGGAAGGTACCTGCAGCTAGTATTCTTAGGCCTACTCATACCTTGGCATCCACTGAGATGGGTTCCCCTCTATTAATTCTGTGTGTCAGGCGTGGCTGGCACAGCTCAACAATTTGCTGTAGGAGGTCCCTGTCCACCCTATTGTGCTCCACTATCTCCCGCTCATGTAGCCCCTGGTAGGTTACCCTGGATTTTTACACACTTTTCCGTCTCCTCACTGTAGGTTGGTCTACAACATTCACATCCTCACCACCCTCAGCCTCTTCCACAAGTTGTTGTATGTTAGCTATTGCACCCCTATCATTTTGCTGTTGTGAGCATTAAAAGTTCCCCACTTGTTTACACTGGTGGTGTAGAGTGTGGGACAAACCAGAGGGGAAAGTGTTTGCATAGTTTATAGTAGTGTTCTGGGCTGGGCTGGTCTGCTGCCTGTGTAATTGGCTGATTCTGATACATTTCACCTGCCAGCTATGCTAGCTTTCCTTGATTACCTTCCTACTGCTGTTGTCTCTTCCCATTGCTGTCCTGTTTATGCCTGGGGGTGCACCGCACAAACACAGTGCTCAAATATGCACACTGCTGCTATTTCTTGGTTTAACTTATTTTTTCTGCCTTTAAAACCCGGTGTGCAGCATGTACATCCGCTTAGGCAATGTAAAGAGTGCTAGGCAGGTTTAGACACCCCCCCCTAGCTTAGCTGTGATAAGCTAGGAGCAAACCCGAGCCACAGGGCTCCAATCCACTTACAGTATGCCTGACACCCTCCCCCCCATGATGTCACCTAACTTCTAGGCTTGCACCAAGCTATTCCTACTCTTACACTGTTGGGACCTGACTAGCATGCTAGGGAAAACTGGGATTCACTATCATTCCCCTCATTTGCGTAGGATTGTCTGCTAATGCATAGTTACATGTCTCACACTGAGCCTCCCCCCTTAGCAACCACTACTCACTGGCCGTGTTGTCTTCTGCCTGCCATTGACTTGCATGGCAGAATACTGATTTTAGTTAGAATGCTTAATTTAGGTTTATTTTGTTATTTTTCCCCTCAATCCCATTTGCATGCCATTGCACTACACTTAAACAGCAGAGATCTGCTAAAAAAATAAAAGTTGATTTTTGTACATTTTTCACTGTTTGCAGTGCCTATGGCCTTATACCTGGCCATTGGCATGCTTACTATATCATATGCAGCCTTTATTTGGAGCTGCCACAGCTCCGTTTTGGATTTTGCAGAAATGTACTCGGTTACTAACATACATACTAACTGCATACAGGGGCCTCGTCTGTGCAGGATTAGTGCAGGAGTGCTCGTGCAATCCCTGCAGGCTGTTCCTGGATTGCATGGCAGACATATTGCCTGTTAGAGCTCCTGCACCGATCTTGCATGCCATGCAATATGTAGAGAATCCGGGGGAATGTGTTTTCATACCTTTGCTGTAAAATGAAAAATAGGAATTGATATTATCAGTTATGCATGTTATAGCAGTATGAAAATAAAGATACAACATCCTTAAAATATGTGAACAGAACTGCAAAAAATAAATGTTCAGCTACAAGCCTAGTTTCAGCACTTACAGAACTGAATATTGTCTGCACATGCATTTTAAATTAGGACATTGTTCAATTTATATATATATATATATATATATATATATATATATATATATATATATATATATATATATACACACACACACACACACACACACACACACACACACACACACACACACACACACACACACACACACACACACACACACACACACACACGAGCACTTACAGTTGTACATGAGTTCTTTAAGCTTTAGTGTGTGCATTCAGTAAGATGTGGGGGTAATACTAGAATGGTTACCTAGTGATATTAGAATTATGCCCCCTATCAAATACTCATAACTCAGCTTTAAGTGGCTTGTTATGATAAGGTTATGTGCTCATGTAGAGACATAGCCTAATCACATAGCTACCATTACAGCAACTTCTGCTAAGTTAAACTAACCAATTAATCTGTATGGAAAATGTTGACTTACTATCCCAAAATGATGGATTATAACATTACATTACTGTGATGATCATACAGTATAATGCATAATGTTTTGTGGGCAAGGCATTTTAAATATCTATATTTCCTTTTCTATTATATGTTTATTTTAACTTTTATTACCAAAGTTGTTATGTAACAAATATTGTGCACTGCTATGACTTATGTGGGCTTAAATTCATTGATTGTACTAACCTGAATTATAGTATCATATGAAATTAAATTCTCATAAGGTGATAGGTTTGTAGACGCTTTCTAGGCTATTGATCTGTGAGGACCTTAAAAAGTTTAGCCTTACATTCCCATGGTAGATTTTAGTCTATATATTTTGCATACAAATATCCCAGAGATCAGCCAGACAAAGATATGTTGGGACATTTACATGTTTCCACTAACCATGAAGGAATGGTATGCTAAACTGGGGATGAATTTGTGGTAACCTGTCTAACTGTCCAAATATTTGATTAGCGTAAAAGAAGTACTTTGCTTTATGTGGATTGGAAGATGGTTCTATTGAAATGGTATTCTCTGTTTTACAATCTTATCCCTCCAACATGTTCTACTTATTTTGCAAAAGAGATTGAGATCCCTTGAGTAGGTATTTATGATACCACAGGACTAGCAAATTTGTAATAGGTCTGACAGAACAGTGTCTGCTGAACCACTATACATGAGGCAGAGTTTGCCTGTCGGCAGCCTGTATGATACTGAGAAGGCTGTGAGATAGTCTATATAGTTTTTACAATTTAGCCCCTTGTTCTAGTTGTGGTTTAGACAAGTATATAGTGGAAGGGACATTATTCTCAATTATTGACCTAATGAATGCCAGTACAGTGGAATGATTACATTCTTGGACTGGGGCACAATTCCTTCAGATATAAACTGTGCAATGCAGAAGGACTTCCTTACAACAGTTGATATTTGGTGATCAAAGCACAGTCATTTCAACATGTATTTTTCCCCTTTCTTCCAAATATATTTAATAACCCCTGCACAGAAATCTCTTCTTACCTCCCCCTTTCCTAACTATTCATCAAATACCTCTTCAAGCCACTTTTTCACTTCCTCATCAAATTTCATATATACAGTAGTATTCATCCCATCTATTCCTGATGCAGGATTGTCTTTTAAATACTTAATAATATCTTCCATTTCACTCAAAGGTATATTTTTATTAAGGCAAATCTTTGTCTCAACTAAATTATTTTTTGCTCCCCAAACATACTTCAAAGTTTGGTCTTTGATATATTATGCCTTAATATAGTTCACTACCATATCCATGACCTCAACCTGTTTATACTTTATATTTTCTTCTTTAACTTTCAATTCCCTCATTAATAACTCATCTTTTCTTACTGATTTTGCTTAAAAGGTAGTACTTCTTCTGTCTTCCTTTTAACATAATACTTCTGTTTATAGAATAAACTGCTGCTATTTCTTTTATTTTCTTCCAGTGACTTATTATTTTTATTATTTTTCACTCTTTCTATATAACTGTTCTGTCTGACAATAAACTTTCCTATACTTGTCTTTAAAACTATTCTACTTGTCAGTATAAGATTTATAAAATTTTCTCATTGGTTTATGATCTATCCATAACCTTCACATTTTGTCACTTAACTGTTCATCCATACATTTTTTCAAACATCTTTTTTATACCATTACCCTCTTTAATACGTCCCCTTTTCACCTGTTTCTACCCATATGGCTCTATAATTTGCAAAAATAGTAGATATACAACCCCATCTATTTGTTTTAAGTATTCAGACAAAAGGAAATAACATATTTCCATTTTAAATACTCCTCTCTTATATGTCCATTTTTCCACATTCCAAGTTCTTACATTTACCCATTTCATAGCATTATTAATTTTCTTAACATCATTCCATTTTTTTCTTTCAACTCAACTATTGCAATTAAAATCACCCATTCCTGTGATATTCATATTTACTGACACATACAGCATAATTTGTACAAATATCCTTTTTCTGTCTTTACTTTCTGTATATGCATAAATTCCTATACTTCTAAACACCTCCAGTCCCCAACACACTTCTATCATCTTTCATTTTGTGAATTTCCCCACTTTATCACATATTTTTTGTAAACATAACTTGACATCATCTTTATTAATGTCATCAGTCCTTTAATTGTAAAAAAATATATTTTACATTTCAGTCTTGCACCCAAAACAAGAAAAACATGCTCATTCCACAGGAAGTCATTTTTCTTTTATCATATATGTCCAAAGACCTTTCCATTAAAATCTCAGATTCAAAAGTCATATCACAAAATTATTCATTCCCAGATGAATAAAGTATCTAATGTCCTTCATGTCAAACCCTGAAGTTACTATAATATTATCCCACACATAGTATCTGTCAATGGCATAGTCTTTTTTTGTTTTTATTCTCATCGTCAGTTTTCTCCATTTAATTGAATAAACACTACCTTTATCCTTCTGCTGTGAACCCACCATTTCTGCATATAATTGTTTTTTTTTTATTTCTGTTTCTTTCATGTCCAAATAACTCACCACATGAATAAATTTACTTTCCTCACCAAAATCTTTTTCAGTCATTTCACTATATGATAATTCTGACTCTTCAGCAGATTTCTCTGTTTCTAATAAACATAAATGGGTATTTTCCAAACCACCAGAATCCACTTCTGTTATTATGATTTTCCCTAGTAAACACTACAGAATTTCTCAGATAAAGGCTGGCCACTGTAAATTCTCACTCATGACTGAGGGACATCTGAACATTTTCCATTTTGTTACAAACATTCCATCTCCACACACCTCTACTATTCCTCCACCATCAACTCACAGCACTCCTTACTCCATCTTACTACACCTCCCAGTAGCTTCCACAGTAGGGAATGGGAGCATGACATGAGCACATCAAAAAAGATTAGGGAATGGCACCCAGTGCCCTAGCCAAATGTCCCCTAATAGTATAAATACTAGCTTGGGTTTCCTCTGAAAAGAGGCCACTAGCCTAGTTGGACTAATCCGGTCCACATTAAATAGATAAGATAGATAGATAGATAGATAGATAGATAGATAGATAGATAGATAGATAGATAAATTCAGCTATAATATGGTTTCAGCAATTTGTATGTGGGTTGATTTAAACAATTTTTTGTATCATGATGTATTAATTTAGAATGAATCTTTTTCCTGTAGACTTGTATAGGACTATATTAATGTAATACACTAAGACATATTTATGTCATTGACCATCCAGCTTCATGTTTTAGGCCATACCATTAAGTAAAACCCACAATTACATTGAATCTGTCTTTTTATTTTCATGTGATATTAGACACTGTATTTGAACTGAATGTAGCCTTAAAATTAAGGCTGAATGCAAACCTTCTTTGAAGTATTTTATTGTGTCCTTTGAAATGATCAAAGGTATAGCAAACAATGACTTTCAGCTGGGGGGGGGGGGGGTTACATTAATTCACTCTGAACTATTATTTGTGTAATGACTGATTGACTGATTTATTTTTCCTTACCCAGAAACTACATCTGGACAATAACATCTTTTCATCGTGGGTTGGGAATAGAAGGTTCATCCAAAATGCTATAGCAGAAATAGAGAATATTCAAACATAAATGAAAAACATTGCAACATAATACACTAACAGCAATATGAGCTGTACAAAAGAAATGAATACAGCAAGTCTACAAAATAGTGAACAAAAATATACATAGTTCAAAGTACAAAGTATAAAAAGTTACAAGTGACTCTTTAGAAGATGCAATTTGTATGTCCAAAATTATGCAAATGATAGACAAAAGGAAGGAATTAGGTGTAGCATATATTTATATGGATCTACTTCAAAGGATCAAAATTTCACAACATCGAACCTCTGATCATAGAAGACCAGAAGATCAAAGTTGTAAAATAACAAAGTGTAAAAAAAAAAAAAAAAATCTAACAAGTGAAAACTTCTTATTTCAGTTTTTTGAAAACCCCCCCACACTCCCGATACTTAAAATACCAACTCCAAGATCACACTACAGTGAAGAGAATGGCACATTTCCTGTTCCACACTGTACAGCGATCTCCATTCACAAAGTTCGATATTTCACAACTTTGATCACCTGCTCTTCACAAATCAGTGATTTGATGTGAAATTTCAATCCTTTGAAGTAGATCCATTTATATATCTTGGCACTTAATTATTGAAATAATTACTATCATACTAGGAAAAACTCCAGTGAATTTGAGCATTATATCTTGACTGAATATATGGGGGGAAATCTTGCCATTACCTATGAGATGATGAGCATAGTCAGTACTCTGCATCGTGTAGAGAGGATTTTAGATGTGCTTTAGATGTACTGAGATCAGAGATTAGCCTTAGGTCAGGGGCATATTGTCCCATGATTTGGGTATATAACTATAGTATATCTCCAGAAGAGTTATGGGATTTTTGTATGGTGATCATACTTTTTTTCTTTAGTGTGTAGATCTCTCCCCATGAAGCACTATTTTAAAAGTGATATGATAGATGGACACTGGTCAAGTCAACAGAGGATCTTCTAGGCAGTGTTTGGCTGAGTAAAATGGAAGGATTTCCTTGTTTCTAGCCATTATAGTTTTAGAGTGGCAGTGCAATGGTTTGAAAGGTTTGGAAGGCTGGCTTTGACTTTAGTTTCCTTATTCTAACATTTCTTCAATTTGGTTAATTGAGAAGCTTGGCGATTTATGAAGATAGTAGAGGCATATAGCATCTCCACTCACAAACACAAGAATGCTTCCCACTAGCTGAAACCTAATTCACTACCCAACCACCAGCTTATTCTTAACTCATCTAAAACAAAGTGACTCCTCTTTTCCTCTCATAGATCCCCGCAAACAGATAACTTTACACTCACCTCTAATAACAAAACTGCGATCACCCCAGCCACCCACACCAAACATTTAAGCATTGAAACAGACAACAACCTAAGATTCAACCTGCACATTGCAAAACTATCAAGAAAGTTCACAAAAAACTAGGTCTGCTCTATCATAACAAACAATTTCTCTCAAAGCAATCTAGAACCACAGTAGCCAGGACACATCTGCTATTCACCCTCCTCTATGCATCCCCAGTACTAGCCAACCTTCGTAAAACTGACATAAACAAACTAGAATCCTGCTACAGTAAGATAGCTAGATTTGCTGCAGAATCTTCATATAGAACACATCAATGCAACTCTCTCAAAAAGCTAAATTGGTTGGAACTCCCTCTACTACAACTCAATCAACTGTCACTAGCACACAAGTTATACTACTACTACCCAGACAAAATCCTAGCCCTCCAAAATTTTATACATCCTCACACCACAGCAAGAACCTTGAGATCTAGCACCCTAAACCTTCTAGATGTCATCAAACATAACAATGAGACAGGGAAATCTCTCATTACCTACTTCATCTCTAAACTCTGGAACTGTCTATCTGCCTCCCTAACATCCAATAATTCCACTACACAATTTAAAAAACTCTTAAAAACCCACCTTACAAACAACTGGCTATGCTCCTGTCTCAACCCTGGGTAAAGACAAGCGTACAAGCAATAACTCTTAACATAGCCATATGTCAAATCTAGATTCTCTTCATGTTTCTAATTTGCGTGGCCTTGGCTTGTACTGCAACATATTGTATCTATAGGTTTTCAAAGAACTGCATGTATAGAATGTATAAAGTCTGTTATGTACTGAATGTATCATGAAGTGTGTTACCTCTGAACTGGTAAATCTGTATGTATAAGTCTGCTATGTACTGAATGTATCATGAAGTGTGTTACTTCTGAACTGTAAATCTTACTATAAGCCTGTACTATATATATTTACTAATCTTACTATGCCTGACTTGTATGTATATTTTATGCAATCTGGAGCTTTTCTCCCCAGGCCTCCACTGAAAATGGACATGTGTCCAGCTGACTTTCCTGGTCAACAAATGTAAAATAAATAAATATAGAATAGGTTGTAGGAAGGCAGATATATTTTTCCTCTGATCGTGATCTGGTAGGAAAGGCTTTACTCTGTATAGGAGTGCATGTTGTTGTTCGTTCTGTTGATAGCATATGAGATATGGTGATCAAATTTTAGATTTTTTTCTATAGTGATTCTGAGAAGCCTTGTGTGAGGGAATAATTCTAGTATAGTATAGTCTGAGATTTAATGGTAAAGTTTTTTTTTTCAATGGATTACAGCTTAGAGGTAAATAGTATTAATTTAATCTTATTTGGATTTAACAGAAACTGTGAGTGCGTGAGCTATGCTTCAATGGATGTGAATGCTCTTGTGTGATGTCTAGGAGTTTAGCCATGTTAGGGGCAGAGAAGTTCAGTGTAGAATTATCTGTGTACTGTATTAAAGTTGACTTTATCTGCTGTAGCATAGTCATTAATAGGGATATTAACTGATATTGGCCACAAGATATATCTGTGAGAAACACATATAAATACTGGTAGAAAAGTATAGAAAGATTTTTGCCATTTGTGATGTGTTGGACTTTCGCCAGGTTAGGGGCAGAGCAGTTCATTGTAGAATTACATCTGTACTGTATTAAAGTTGAATTTGTCTGCTGTAGCTTAGTCATTAATAAGGGTATTAACTGATAGATCCCTGAGAAACACATATAGATAATGGTAGAAAAGTACAGAAAGATTTATGCCATTTGACACATTGTGATCTATTTCTTGACACATTTGATCTATTTCTTAGGTAGCTGGCAAACCGCATGATACAGCTTTTCAGTAAGCCAAGATGGATAAGCTTGTCTAATAAAATTTGATGAGAAAATTATCAAACACTTCAGGCATATCAAGGAAGATGGAGGAGAACAATGTACTTCCATTTCTATTGTTATATTTATTATTGAGCAAGGCCAGTAGAGGAGAGCTGCTGTTATGGTTAGGGCAGAAAGCATGCTAAATTGAGGAAAGGAACATAGGTGTGTGCACATACACACACACACATACACATGGACATGTTCACAAACCTGCACACACACACACACACACACACACACACACACACATACACACACACCTTGAGGAAATTTAGGGGACTGCCTCTTCACTTACTGTCAAAAAAAACCCAGAAAAATAACCAGAGTCTCAGAGGACATATAAATAAATAAACAATATTAACTTGTGCTCCACTTAATGCCAGCAAAGAATGCTGATATTCAAAAGCATAACTTGAACCATTTTAGTTTCTTTTATTCCTCTAAAGGGGAACCTTACATTTTCTTCTAGCCGTCTTCAGTTTCATTTGTTATGCATCAGAACATTAAAGCAACCATTATTTTAATTTCTCTTATTAAGTTACTTTCTTGACTAGTTTAAATAGAAAAAAGTGCACAGAAAAGTTGCGTCTAATCATAATTACATTGCAACACTTTTATAAGATGTCAGCTTGACTCCTTCCATTCAGGCAACATGATTCTATGACCTGTCCTGCTTAAAACATAAATCGTAATCATCAGCTCCCTTTTCCCCATTTTTTTTCTTCATGAGGTCGGGGTATCATGTTAACTTTTGCCAACTCTCTCGATTCAGTGCCACTCTCCTGCCTTCTTCAACACTCATGCCTGACTGTCACAGATCTTCCACACAATCCATCCACCTCTTTGCTGGACGTCCTTGCTTCCTCTTACCTTCTTCCCGTCTGTCCCAAATCTTCCTCACCAGATTGTCTTCTGCTTTTCTACATGGGTGTATATCACATCATCGAAAGTGTATAATCTTGAAGCAGACAACATCGAATAGAATACCTCGAATGGCAAAACATCGAAACGGGGGGAAAAATACAAGAAGTGGAGTGTTGATGAAAAACAAATTGCTCCATGCAGGGGGAAGACCTCTTCACCCCTACACCCCCTGCCACTTACGGATACCACTTCTGAGATCGTTCTTCAGTGCACTCCAGTAAGGAAACAAAAGATTTCCATTTTCTACATTGTAGCGTGATCACAGAGTTGGTATATTTAAGTAGCGTGCGGCGTGGGGGGGTGCAGGGGGACTTGTCACCCTGGCTACACACTTCACGTGTCATGTACCCATTGGAAACTGCCATTAACAGCTGTTCGATGTCTTTGTGGTTCAAGGTTTTCAGTTTGATGTTGTCTGCTTTGAGATTATGCACTTTCGATGATGTGATATAAACCCTTTCTACACAGGTGCCCAAACCACCGTAATCTGTTCTCTTTGATCTTTTCTGCAATTGGTGCTACTTTGGCTTCTGCTCTTATGTCCTCATTTATTCATCTGTCCCACAGTGTGCATCCTACCATCTTTCTCAGGCACTTCATTTCCATCATCTCTAACTTCTTCAACTGTTCTGCCTTTACTGCCCAGGTTTCTGTACCATACAGCACCACTGTCTTGTACACCTGACTTTTCAGCTCCTTTGGCATTCTTTTGTCATAGACTACACCTGATACTGTATGCCAGCTGGCTGCATCCCCTCTGATTCTAGCTTTGAGCCTTCATTCAGATTATCCTTCTCCTCAACCATCCCTACAAGATACTTGAAGCTGTTTAACTGTTCTACTATCTTCCCTTCTATCTCTGTTCTCAGCTTCTTCCAATTTCCCCAATTTGCTGCCATTACCACCATCTTATCTCTGCTTAGTTTCATCCTATGTGCCTTCAGATTTGCATTCCATTCTCCTATCCTTTGCTGAAGTTCTAGCTCAGAGTCTGCCTGCACTGCCACATTGTCTGCATAGAGCAGCTTTGTTGATCTGTCCCCTCTAACCTGTTTGCTAATGTAGGCCATCACCAGTATGAACAGCAGTGGGCTCAGAGCTAAACCGTGGTGTACACCCACTCCCACTGGAAACCCCTCTGTGAGGCTGAACACTGTTTGTACTTGAGTCACTGGGTCCTTGTACATAGCCTGAACTAATTCTACCAATGTTTCTGGGACTTCAAACCACCACAGTACTGCCCAGATCAGCTTTCTTGGGACCTTGTCATATGCTTTCTCCAAGTCTAGGAATGGACAGTTGGACTCTCTCCTCATCTCTAGCTTCTTCTCAAGTATCTGTCTCAATGCAAACATCAGGTCAATTGTGCTGCATCGTGATCTGAATCTGAACTGCTCATCTCCCATTTTACATTCTACTACTCTGCGTATCCATTTATCAATCACCCCCTGCAGAACTTTCATGCAATGTGTTAAGAGTTTGATGGCTCTGTACTGCCCACAGTTGTGGATGTCCCCTTTGTTCTTGCACACAAGTATGAGGATGCTTATTCTCCAATCATCTGGGATACGCTTTTCTCTCCACACTACTATTAGTACCCTCAGGAGCCATTTCTCCCCTATCTCACCTAGCATCTTTATCATATCTGCTGTGACCTTACCTGAGCCTGCTGCTTTCCCTGACTTCATCTTCCTTAGTGCTGTTCTTACTTCTTCTAGGGTGGGCTCCTCTTCTTCTCTCATCATTGGCTGTTTCTGGGGCAGTGCAGCTTCTGTGGGGTTTTCTTCATTCAGAAGCTCTTTCCCTCTGCCTTTGATGTCCTGTGGACTAGTGAGCAGGTTGTTGCTGGCATCCCTTATGACGGGTGTCTGACTATCTTCTTTATCTTTCTGTCTTTGCCTTACAACTTGATATAGATTCTGTGTGCCACTTACTGAGTCACTTTCCAGAAGTTGGTAGAGTGCCCCTGATGCCCTATTCTTTGCTATTGCAACTTCTTTCTTAGCCAACCAGTAGTCCTTCCTAGCCTGGTCAGTCTTTTCTGTCTCCCACTTCTTCCTGCACACTTTCTTTCTTTTGATGACTTCCTGGACTTCTGCATTCCACCACCAGCTTTCCTAATGTGCTTTATTCCATACCTGGCTTGGCCACATAGCTTTTCTGTAGTCCTAACACATGCTGTTTTTAGGAGTTGCCACTCTTCTTCAACTCTACCTATTTCCTCTTCTTCTTGGGGTGCTAGAGCCCTGAGTTATTCCTTGAACTGTGTACTTTCTCTCCAGTCAACTTTCAGGTCTTCAGCTTGGTCTCTGACCACCGCTCACAGCTGATTGTGGCAACTAGTGGTTTATGCTGTGGGCCGACTGTTTCACTGGGGATGACTTTGCAATCATGGATTCTACCCCAGTACCTTTTCCTTACTAGCAGGAAGTCTACCTGAGTTGCATGTTGGCTACTCTTGTACATGATCTTGTGACTGTCTCTCTTTCTGAACCATGTGTTGGCTACTATCAAGCCATTTGGCAGGCAGAAGTCTAGAATGGCTTCTCCCTCTTTATTCCTGTTGTCCCACCCATGTGGACCAAGACAGTCTTCATATCCTGTTCTGTGTATATGTGCATTCAGGTCACCTATTATCAACACCAATTCATGTTGTCCTGCTTTATCTAATAGGCCTTGCAACTGCTGTCTGAATGCACTGTTTTCCTCAGCTATCACAACTGTGGGGCATAGGCTTAGATTATGAATACTGCCATACCATTACACTGGAGTCTGATTGCCATGAGTCTGTCATTACTTCTGATGATATCCTTCACTGCCTTTTGAAGCCTCTCTCTCACCACAATTCCTGCACCATTTCTATGCTGTCCCCCACCTGAGTAGTAGAGTCTGGATCCCAAGTCAAGTGGCTTTGCTGCACTTCCCTTCCATCTCATATCTTGGATACATAGGATGTCTAGCCTCTTCCATATCATCATGTCATCCACTTCCAAGCTGCATCCTATCAGTGAACCTACATTAAGCATAGCAATTCTCAGTTCACGTTTGGCAGGTTGGTTGGTTTTACATCCAGCTTTCGCTCAACAGAGCTATCCCGGGTAACCCAGGCTGGGCAACTAGACAAAGGCCAGCCAGTAGCTTATTGACCCAGGGCTGCTGGACTTTGTGGCAGGCATATACTGGTGAATTGGGGGCACATATACCCCTCACACCATTAGCAAGGGTCCCTGGTGTGGGTCAGAGTAGGCCAGGTCCTCAACCCACTTATCACCGGTAACTACCCATGCCCATTTTTGGCAACATTAGTCAACATGACCGAATCACCTACAGCCATATTTTACACACTCGAATGGCTAGCCCTGCCATGGCGCGCAGTGTGTGATCTGTGTTCTCCTATCTTGATGATACTACGCACCACAGTAGATGCCCAAAGCGGTTGGTCTGTACAACTCGTCCCCCTATAGGACACCATGTAGCGTATGTGCTGCTGTCCACAGCTCCATTCATTGATGAGTTTGAGATGGAAACTGTCAGCATGTTTTTCAGACATGGGAGAAACCCCACAGAGACACAGGGAGACCATGCAAACTCTATTCTGTGGTATTCTATTGACTTTCTAAGTGAATTAAAAGATGGTTTTATAGACGTTAGGAATATTATTTACTTAGAATGTGGGAATACATATACTAACAGCATTCAAAGCTATTAGATCTATAAGGAAGAGCCGGATCTCTTGGCATAGAAGGATAAATTCCCAACTATGATGTTGGTGATCGTTTTCTTAGTGGTTTGGGACCTGTTAGAGCTGGCAGCACTCAGAAAATACTTGAAAAAATGAAATTATATCTAGCTGGCTGAATACGTAAAAACTCATAGTCATCTTTCCAGGTACAACAATGGGTTCTTATAATGTCATATTACAATGACAGTGTTTTAGATATTAACAGATGATATGCTTATCAACATGGATAAGGGTCAGCTCACCAGGGTAATACTCACAGAATGTAATGGCCTCTGACTTCATAGACCATCAACTGCTGCAAACCTCCTTACTAGCTGGTAGAATAAGGAATAAATCCACACACTGATTACAGGAATCCATCACTAGTGGTGACCTCTTAGTAAAACTAGGTCCTGCATCTTGGAAGAAGTACATAAAGTCTGCACATTCCTTTTTTGTAAATTTGATATATATCTGTCCTCCAGTTAAACGTTATATGTTATGTTATGTTACATTATGTGATGTTATGTTAACAGTGGTAGAAATACATATTTTTTGTCTTCGGTACAAATATTATAGATATGAATAAATGTGGATTCAGAAAACCTGCAAGTATACATTGCATGGAAGAGTGTTCAGTATTATACATTCTCTTTTCCTGTCCTCATGTCCACGTAATGATTTTTAACCCTCCACGCTTATCTAGTGTAGTAGTTACAACACATGTACCAGTTGTCAAAATAGCATTATGAATACCTTTTAACATGCAGCATGTCTATAGATTTGCATATCTGATGGATTTAGTATATGATTTACTGTTTCTTCAAAACTGTTACTAGCTTGATAATTAACTCTGAAAGAGAAGCAATGTACATTTACTTATTGAAATGGGTGGGGCAATGAGTGGAGTAAAGAGTGGGGCTTTTGTCAGGTTTTGTCGCTTCCAAAAGTAGCAACTCTATTTTGCTTCCTTTTTTACTTGCCATTGGTGGAGGAAGCATTTCCTTTTCATGGTAGAGGTGCTATGTGACTGATGGAAATACTAAGGCAATATTAATAGTGAGTTGAAATTCTGATGTAGAAAACATATTTGCTGTGATAGATTTTACTACTTTCTGACATAATTTAATTGCACTCAAGGACATCGGGAGGTATACTCACTGTAGGCATTTGAGTACAGTGTTTGTGTGGAGGGGGTATCACAAGGAAGGCAGTAGGATCCAGGGACAAAAGCTAAAGCAAGGGCACCAGAACCATGGGGGGGGGGGGGGGGGTTTCAGTTGCAACTTGGGCAACAATTGGAGGATCATACATGTGTCACACTCATGATAAAGCAGATGTAAACCTATTTTACACTCGTGCACGGAATTTTAAATAGCCATTTCTTTGAGAGAGAAGGTAAGTAAGTGGTGTGTGTGTGTGAGGGTAAGCAAGTAAGTGGTGTGTGTGTTTGTGTGTGTGTGTGTGTGTGTGTGTGTGTGTGTGTGTGTGTGTGTGTGTGTATGTGTGTGTGTGTGAATGTATGTATGTATGCATATATAAAATTTACACTAGTGTGGTTCCATTCATTTCTGTATCAGAGAGAAAGTGTGTGTGTGTATGTGTGTGTGTGTGTGTGTGTGTGTGTGTGTGTGTGTGTGTGTAATTTGATCTAGCCATTCTGTTGTATGAGAGATAAAGTGCATGTGTTTTAGTTACTGTGGGAAAGAGTAGGTGTGTGTGCATGTGTGGGAAATTTAAACTAGCCATTCATTGCTGTATGAAAGAGAAGAGGTGTGTGTGTGTTTCAATGTGAGAGAGTAAGTGTATGTATGGAATTTAAACCAGCTGATTGTTGATGCATGAAAGAGAGGTGAGTGTGTTGCTATATGAGAGAAGATAGGTACTCACGTCTGTGTGTGTGTGTGTGTGTGTGTGTGTGTGTGTATGTATGTGTGTGTGTGTGTGTGTGTGTGTGTTTAACATACATCTCAACTGTCTAGATTTAGCCTCATAGTTTTGGTCTGTTTCTCATAAGATTTGTGTTTTTTCTGGCAAATCACAGAGGACTGAAGTCACTAAATAATGACATATATATGAGTTTCAAACTTCATATCCTTAAGAAAATACAAGCTAACACAATCCTGTTTTTCTAGCAACTTTCTAAGTTAAAAAGAGCAATATTTAAAATATATCCCTGTATTGGGCCATTGCATCTCCATTATTTTATGCTTTGTTCAGATTTCTTTTACTGAGAGATTGGATTATACGCGTTCCTCTCAACTGTCCAGACTTTTGCAGAATATCCAGATGTTTGCCCCATATTTTTGTCCTATTCCTCAATATTTGTGGTTTTCTGACAAATCAGTGAGGATTGAAACAACTAAATAATGTCCTACATTTGAGTTTCAGATTTCATTTCCTTTAGAAAATGCATGCTAAGACACATGCTGTTATTTTAGCAACTTTATAAGCCTGTAAGAGCAATATTTAAAATCTGTCCTTATTTTGGGGCCTTTGCTCCCATTATTTTATTTAGGCCTTGTCCAGATTTCTTATGCTAAGAGGTTGAGAGGTATGGATGTTTGGCATGTAATGTCCTAGTTAGGGAGGAGGGCAAGTTATTCAATTAACTTGATCAGGCTTGACCCTAAAACTCGGTTAGAGGAGGCAAGAGCCTGAATCCTATATGCCAACTACCAGACTGCTAAAGGAATTGTGAGCTCCAGTGGAGACAAGAGCTTGAATCCTCTACACCAACTACCAGACTGCCAATGGAATTCTGAGTTTGAGTTTCAGTATATTTTCAGGGAATTATGAGTTTCAGTGCATTTTCAAGGGATTGCTAAGTCTGTTTTCAATGTGCAACAGACTGTTTTGTTTATCAAATGGCTGTCACTGTTTGTGTTGTAGAATTTGAAAGCAGTGTTAGTAGCATAATTGCTTTTGGTGCAGGTTGTGGATTCTACTTCCACACTTTTTTTTAATTTCTCCAAGTCTTTTGGATTTTTAATGCCATGACAGGAATGGATCCCATTCCTAAGTCAAACTATGATTACAAATCATGAAATTAGTATTGTTTCAGTCTTTGATGTCAGCCAAAAGTGCTCTTAGCACACCCACAATGTGCCTAGTAATGACTCTTCCTGCAATTCGTATGGATTACATGTATTAGTAACATATCTAAATCTGATTGTAGATTCTTTTTTATAAGACCCATTACTCCTACTACTATTGGAACTGTATGGGTATATTTCTTCCACATTGCTCTCATTTCTGCCTGCAAGTCTTAGTATTTTATGACTTTAGGTCTCTCTGTATGCATGACACTGTAGTCACAGGGTGTAGCGATTTTAATGATCAATGCTACTTTTGTCTTCTTATCATGGACCACTATATCTGGTTTTCTCGCATCTATCTTTTGAACTGTTGGTAATGGGTGATCCCATGTGATGTAGACTTCATCATTTTCCATCATGCTTTGTGGCTCATGTTTCCAGTGATTTTCAGCTACTTCAGTATTATAATTTTGCACAATCCCCAGTGAAACAGTCTTATCACATTATTATGACTTTCACTATACAATCCTTCTGCCATTAGTATGTCACAACCAGCAACAAGGTGTGCAGCTATTTCTAATTCTGTTTTACAAAACTTACATTTATCTGTTTCTCCCACATATTTAATGGACTTTGTAAACTATCGTGTACATAGCCCACTGTCTTGGGCCACCAATATTAACCTTTCATCTTTTGGTTTGAATTCACCTGTCCTTAACCATTCCTGCATTAGATCCTGTTCAACATTTATTTATTTATTTATTTATTCCAGTTTGATGACCAGGGAGATCCACTGGGCTTGGGGGGCCCATTTTCAGTGGAGGCCCAGGGAGAAAAGCTCCACAACACAAAGTTTACTTACATGAATAGTTTCAAAGACAGTTTGCATTACAAACAACAGGTTGCATTTAAAAAAAAAACATGAGGTTCTTCCAGAAGCTTTCTATACTTGCAACTGTATGCATTTTTCACATTTCTTGCCTTCACATCTTATCCTTCACCTTATATTCTTTCTTTCATTTTTTGGTACATTCAGTTGCTACCTGATTTTTATCTACTTCTGGTTTGATTTCCATTCCTGTTTGATGCCAATATGCATCTGCTAGACTAAGAAGGGAAGTCATCTTAGATTTATTCTCCTCATGTTTCAAAACTTTCATTATGTTTGGGTCTTGTGAGATCAGTAGATATGTGTGCAGTCCCACGATTGCAGATCTATACATGTAATCAGTTTCAATGAGGAAAAAACCCCACAAAAACAAGAAACAAGTGCAGCACAAAAGGGAAACCAATAAAATCCAAAAGCACTTGTGAAGCAGTATGTCCGGTGTGAAATCAGCAATTTATTAAAAGGCCAGCAGAAAACTTAACACTTTAACTGAATCACCACATTTACGTTTCAAGGCTTCAGATAAACTTCCACAAAAAAACTATTACATTTATATATATAAAAAATCCACCTATCAATTACACACCATCCAGTAACAGTCAAACTCTCATTAAAACTAGTTACAAATTTAAATAATAATCACAGTACTTCTGATATATAAGAGATGCTATAAATAAATAATGCATTCTATATATATGAGATGAGAAATGTATAAATTTATAAATATTACAAGTTGGTGCATATAAAAATTTTTTATATATAAAATATTATGTAAGTAAGTTAAAAACTTAAAATGTTTCTGCATTTAAAACTGCAAAATATTAATCTCTCTTTACTACCTTCCAGTGGACAAAGCACAAAATTGAAGGTGGACATAGAAAAAATAAAGTACAAAAATGTTACTATATAACAAATAATTCACAATCTAGCCACTCTCATTTTTAACACCGGACTTATACTTAAATTCTCATTAAGTTCTGGCCTTCTGTTAGCTTCCAGGATTAGTTGCCAACAGTTCACAATACTCAATTTTGCTTTCCCAAGAACCTTCTATCACAAAAAAAAAAAAACATATTTTGCATTGGGGAAATCTTTCAAATGTTTATATAAACTATTCTTCTCATCTTTAGTTTTTATATCATAGTAGTGTTCATATATTCTTCTCCTTAGGGTCCTTTTTGTGTTACCAATATAGAATGCATTACAGCATTCACAAGTAGCCAAATATACTAACCCCTGACTATTGCAATTAGAAAAGGAAGTCCCTTTAATAACTTTGTTCCTGTTTGTCAAAAAACACTTTCTTGGTGGGCAATGTAGGTACACTGGGCACACACACCACACTTAAACGTACCCATCCTTTTATTGCCCTTAGTCCTAACCATACGTTCCACCAGGTCCTTTATATTCTGGGCCCTGCTATAAGTTATATTGAGGGGATTCTTAAAATGCACATCTAAATCAGAAAACTGAGAACATTTCCTCCATCTTAGTAATTACTTTGTCACCCCCATTATAATTTATGACAGAGGCACCATCCATACTACCACCATTCTCATCAGTATTTTTACCCTTGCTAATATTTTCATCAGCTTCACCCAGACCAAGAATGGGTCAATATTGATCTTTTCTACCAACTGTAACTTCTTCCTGTACTCAGTCTATTAATTTCTCTGTATTTCCTTTCAAGAAACATACTCTTCATATGTCTACTTTATCATCGTCATCTGATATCATTCTACTTTTATGAACATATTGTCCTTTTACTATATTTCTTTTTTGCCTAAAGGGACGTCACTTGTATAATATAAATAAGAGTTAAAGTATTCTTCCTATAAATCTTAGACTTAAACCTCTTGTCCTTAACAACTTTGTTAACAGACAATCCAAATAATTTATGACTTCTTAATTTATTCCGTGGGTGAGTCTTAGAAAATGGGTAGTTCCATTAAAATATTTAATAAATTCCATTAGCTTTTCTTTGGAATCCACCCACAAAATACAAATATCCAAGAATCTCTTAAATAAGGTCCAACATCCATTATAATTTAAATTATAAATATATTTCTTTCCCATGAATAAAGTATTAAGTTTGCAAAAGTGGGGGCACAGCTAGCCCCCATAGCTACTCCGGACCTCTGTTAATGAAATTCTCCTTCAAAATGGAGAAAATGATTGTTTAATACTGAATTCATAAGGTATACACAAACCTGAATATCATTCTCTGACATACATTTCCTTTCCCTTAACTCTTCTTCGAACCAAACCACACCTTAATTATTGGGTATACTGATGAATAAATCCACCACATTTATGGTTGCAAAAATAATCTCATTTCTATAAACCTCACTTTTAAGACTCTTTAATAGGTCCCATGAGTCCTTTAAAATATATTAATTTCCACCCCACATTTTTTTATCTTAGACTCCAAACATTTGACAAGGGGATGTATCTTGGTCCCATTTGCCACAAGTATTGGCCTAAGGGAGGGGTTGTCCAAATCCTTGTGTACCTTCAGTATGCCAAACAAGGTTGGAATAATAGGGTCAGCATTATATAAGTACTCAAAAACTTTTTTATTTAACAAGCCCTCATTATGTAACTCTCTAAGAACAAAGTCTGTCTTATAATAGGCTAAATTAATCTCATTCTTAGATACTATAGTATACTTGTGAGTATCACTAAGAATTTCCATTGTTTTACCAGTATAAATAATGCTATCCATAAGTACTGTCCCACCCCTTGTCCGGCTTTATCACCCTAATGTTCCTGTTTCCTTGAATATATCTTAATAAATTTTTCTCTTCCACAGTCAAATTAGACTTAAACTTATTTTCAGTAAGCCCTTTCCTTAACTGACTCTCCAAAACCACTTCCAGGTTCTTTAATTGCAGATGTAAAGGGGGGGGTTGTAGGTGCTTTTCTTATATAACTCTGCGCCCACTATTTCAGGGTGTTTATTCCCAGCAAACAATATTTAAAAATTCTTCTTCCTCAAAAAAAGCTTTAAATCTGTCAATACTTTACTGATGTCACCCTTCATTCTAGGGATAAAAGTAAACCCCTTAGAAAACAATGTAAAATAAACATCAGTAACTATCTCTGAACTAAAATTATAAATATTGTAGCCTTGCTTTCACATATATAACCCCTTCTTTAATTATTTGATGGTCACCTGGTATTAATTTCTCCCCTCCCCCTCCTTCTCCCCCTCCCCCTCCCCCTGTTGGGTTGATAGTAATAACTGGAGGGAGAATGGTTCCAAATCCATTTGGACCTTCTTGGGGGATATTCTAAAGGGTCTTCCAAATGCATTGCCTATCATCTCTAGAATTATTCTGTTCAAACCCCCCTTCCCCATTAATCACTTGTCTCTCTAAAATTGGTTCTTTCCTAGTCTATCTCTCTCTTCAAAAGGCAGTGCCTTTTTTAGTTTGGAGTATGTTCTCTCTTCCCTATATTCTATATTGTCCCTTTCTAATTTCTTAGTTTTCTTTTTTATCATGTTTGAGCACTTTTCATCAATACTGGCCAAAATATCACAATACAAGTATTAACCTTTGGTATTTTCTTGTATAAAAATGAAAGTTTCTTTCATTCTCCTTAATAATGGTTTTAACTATTTCTAGCCCACGTGCATAAAATATTTTCAAAAGTTCAGCAAGAAACTCAGTGCATCCACCACATTGTTAGGAAACTTAAACACTCTTAAGCCTTTAGGCAATATACAAATCTTAACACACTGTTTTAAATAAGCATTTTCAAACAACAATGTATTATATTTCTATATAATGAGAGTGGCTAGATTGTGAATTATTTGTTATATGGTAACATTTTTGAACTTTATTTTTTTGTATTTATGTCCACCTGCACGTTTGTGCTTTGGCCACTAGAGGATAGTAAAGAGAGATTAATGTTTTGCTGTTTTAAATGCAGAAAAGTTTTAAGTTTTTAACTTACATAATATTTTTTATATGCAATTTTTTTTATATTCACCAACTTCTAATATTTATAAATTTATAAGTTTCTCATCTCATATAGAGGATGCATTATTTATTTATTTATAGGATCTCTTATATATAAGAAGTACTGTGATTATGTTTTAAATTTGTAACTTGTTTTAATGAGTGTTTGACTATTATTGGATGTGTGTAATTGATAGGTGGAGTTTTTGATATATAAATCTAATAGTTTTATGTGGTATTTTATCTGAAGAAGTCTTGAAATGAAAACACGGTGGTTGAGTTAAAGCATTAAGTTTTTTGCTGGTCTTTTAATAAATTGCTGATTTCACACTGGACATACTGCTTCACAAGTGCTTTTGGATTTTATCAGTTTCAAGGAGGCCCATACCTCCTTTGGAATGGGGAATATATAATCTTGGTATGTAATGATTTTTATAAATCATTTGGTGAGCATGAAGCATCCTTCTTGTTTTCCTATCTAATCGATCCAACATGTTTTTGGGCCAGTCAATCACTCCAAAACTGTAAGTTAGAACAAGAAGAGCAAATTGGTTTATAGCTTGAATTTTCTTCCTCGATGTCAACACTGTTTTTAGGATTAATTTAAGTCTACTGAAATATTCCTTACTAAGTTTTATTCACATTTGTTCATGTTTTATTGTTGATCCTTCATCAATTCCAAAATATTTATACACTCCCAGTTGCTCAAGTTCTTTTATATCACATTCTGCTCCCAAACTGATGTTTTCCCACACCGTGTAGATGGAGTGCTAATATTGCAGTGTCATTTTGATTGCTGATTATTTAGTGCATTTTAAGGGGGATGGAGGTTCTACACTCCTGAGTGTGTTCTCTTTTGTATGAGATGCCTAATAACTATGAACTTGTTGTTGGTATGTCAGTCATTCTCTTTTGCAATATTACCAGCTTAGCATTTTTTTAATGTAAGATAGGCAATTACACACAAAAGCCAGGCGAAAATCTGTGCAGACTCCAAAGAAAAAATTCACACTCTTCTCCAAATAGGATTTAAGCGCTTTCATTCACTTTTATTAATGTGAACTTCCTCAGAAACATTATTTGCTATAAAACAATTGTTTAAATACTATTTCCACAGGAAATGATGTCATTTGATTACAAAATTAATTCACAATTAATTAATCAGATATTAAATTATTTAATTTAAAAAGTAATTATTAAATGTTGAATCTTATTCTTGTTTTATCTTTTTCTTACTGTTAAAACTTATCTTATGCAATGTTTTTTCAAAAAACTGTGTTAGTTAATGTTAATTTCTTATCTGATTTAATCAGAGTTCTTATGTTTTATATCTATATGTTCTACTCATATTCATTTTATGGTCTTCAAATGTCCAACTATCTATATAGTAAAAAACACTTTAGATTTATCATTTCATTTAGCCCTGGTGTTTGATCGGCCCCAAATACTAACTGCCACAGAGATTCCCTACATTCTAAATGGTTGTTTAAATCTCCTGAAAACAGTTCTTTTCTTATTCTATCTAAAATGAAAAACTCAAATTTCTTGAAATCTATACATGTAACTGCATGCCTAGCCAGTGCGTTGTTTTTGTCTTTCTTTTTGATTGCTAAAACATGTTCGTAAACTCTCCTTTTAAATACTCTCTTGGTTTTCCCTATGTAGTAATTTTTACATGATACACAGGTTGCCAGATACACTACTAGTTCACTGTTACAGTTGTAATATTCATTAGCCCAAAAAGTGTAATTCAGGTGTTCAACTGTTACAAATGAAGTGTTACTCATGTATCTACATTGTTTGCAGTTAGTACAACTATACGTCCCTTTCTTGTTTGTACAACTCCTTTCTGGATTTTTGTATTCATTTTTGTTTAATTCTAACAGTTGTTTTAAGTTGGTTGTCTTTTTGTATGTGAATCTAGGTTTGTTACCTATGACTGAAACTAAATCCCTATTACCCATGATGACTTTCCAGTTGTTTTCTATAATTGACTTGATGTTCCACATTTCGTTGACTATAGGTAATGGGAATGCTATTGCAAATTCTTCCACTTGTTTGTCTATAGTGCTAGCATTCTTACAAACCACTGGTGCTCCTACTGATATTTCCTCTGAGTAAAGAATAGGTTTTGCTACTCCTTTTCTAAGTGGTATAGCTTCTCTTTCTATTTTTTCCAAAAACTTTTTATCATAACCTCTTCTCAAAAAAAGACTTTTCAACAGACCCAATTCTTTTAAATAAGTTTCCTCATCAGATGTTAGTCTACTGAGTCTAATCATCTGTCCTTTGATTACTCCTTTTTTCATGTGTGCTGGGTGTAGGCTATCTTTATGTAAATAACTGTTAGCAAAATATGGTTTCCTGTAGATTTTACTACTAAAGCTGTTGTCATCACTATTTATACTGAGCGTCAAATCTAAAAAGTTAATACTTTTACCAAAATCACCTGTTGTGAATGACAAAAAGTTAGTTGTCTTATTTAGGTCTTGTACCATTTCTAAAAATTCATGTTTTTCTCCCTTCCATAGAAATATTAAATCATCAATATATCTACGGTACATGGAAACTTTCTTGAATGAAGTATGTGTCTTCAAAAATCTGGTCTCCCAGTTTGCTATAACAATATTGGCAAAGGAAGGGGCTACTCTAGAGCCCATGGCTACTCCGCACTCTTGTTTGTAAATATTGTTGTCAAATTTGAAAAAATTATTTTCCAAAACTAATTCCATTAAAGTGCAGAGTGAATTGACCTTTGTCCCTGAAAATTCTGTATGTGTGTTCAAATATTCCCTCATAAATTCTATGCCCATTTCTTGGTCTATACTTGTGTATAGATTTTTGACATCTAAACTGACAAAATTCAGGTGCTCATTTTCTATTTTGATGTTCCTTAATATTTCTAATAAATTCCAGGAGTCTTTGATGAAAAATTCGGACCTCTGGACTATAGGGTTTAGTATGTTATCCAACCAGACCGAGATGTTTTCTGTTTTGGATTGCTTAGCTGAAATTATTGGTCTAAATGGTGGCCTAACCTGATTATTTTGAATTTTAGGAATACCACAAAATACACCAAGTCTGGGATATTCTTTGTGTAAAAATTCATAGTCTAATCCATTTAGTTCTCCTTGACAAAACATGTCAAACAAAGTAGTGTCCAAATCCTTAAATTTCTTTGTCACTGACTCATAGTTAACCTTTCTGTATGTTCTTTTGTCTTGCAGTAAATCCTCTATACATGTTTTGTAGTCACTATCATTCATTATCACTATTTTTCCTCCTTTATCCGCCTTCATTATTCTGATATCATTGTTTTTCACAAGTCTCTCTAAGGCTATTATTTCTTCATTTGTTAGATTGTTGATATCATACAAATTACTGATTTTCCTAAAATCTTGTTCACATATCTTTTGGAATACCAGTAAACTGTTTGTAAGAGGAGGATTGTAAGTGCTAGGATTACTAATAGTGATTCTATTTTGTTGCCTTGTTAAACCCAGATCTTCCATAATATATTTTAGGTTTAACTTTCTTAAAAAGAGCCTAAAGTCTATTAATAATTTGCCTAGTTTCATATTATTTGTTGGAATAAAATTAAATCCTTTCTTCAAAACACTTTCTACTGCTGGACTAATATGTAAGTCCGATAAATTTGTTATTACTACATCATACAAGTCACAGTTGACTTCAGAGGAAGTCTTCACCATCTCCTTTTGTTCCTTCCTCTGCCCCTCCCCCGAAATTGGGTGGTGTTCTGCCATCTCATAGTCCTTTTGTTCTGTTCTTGGACTTTCTGAAAAGGGGTAGTGTTCTCTGAAAGGATTACTACTTTGTCAGCATAACTCATGTCTGTGTTGTTCCTAGTGTACACTCCTTCACTGTTGCTAGGCAAACTTGGAAACTCTTCATGTGTGTTGTCTTCTATGTTAATTGACACTGTAGACTCCACTCTGTGATTTCTTTCAGGTGCTGACCCAGCGCACATTTCTGTGCCTTTTTTGGAGATGTTTCCTTCTGTTGTGATGTCTACTGTCTTAAAGTCCGTCTGTGATAAATAAGCCTCATTGTTCTTATATGAGTAAATGTCTCTTCTTAATTTAGATTGCTTTCTAGCAATAATGTTGACTCTTTGCCTTTCAGCTTTTGTTTCTATGGCTTTGTATAATTCTGAAAAGGTTGCAAAACTGGTGTACTTATGTAAGCGCTCGTCCAGATTTTTTATTTTTTCGTTCAAAACTATTAGTTCTTTGTTGTAGTGTTCTATAAGTAACTTCATCATCTTAATACCAGTCTCATTGTACAAATTTATCAATTCTTTTGCTAGCGTGTCCCCTGGTGACACACAATTAGGGAACTTAGCTGTTCTCAAGCCCCTAGGTACAATCTTTCTATTGACACACTCGTTTAAATATTGTACCTCTAAAGTTAATGTAACATACTTAAAAATGTGTTTTTCTAATTCAAATATGCTTTTCTTGCAAACCGTTGTGTCATCATTGATAAAACTTACAGTTTCAGTTGTTAACCCTTCTCCGATATCTGCGAAAGGGTTTCCAGTGTCTTTATTCAGATAAATCCAAATGTTACCCTCGGAAGGTAACCGTTCTTCATTCTGTCCACCATTACGGTTCTGACTTGCTTCACACGCTTTGACGTCAATCCCATCACGTGGTGCTACCTCCGGTCTAAAATTTAAAGGGACCTTCTCATGTTCTTTATTGTTAAACAGTGTCCGTTTTTGCAATAATTCTTTCACGATTTTGGTTACAGTCTCTGTAATTAATTGCTGAACTTCTGTAGAGTCAGAATCTGTATTACCATACTCCGGTGTCAAATCCGGTACTGAATGCGTAGATAAATTGAGGAGAGTGTCTGAAATGTAATCCTCGGCCGCCATGCAGGATTGAAGACTGGATACAAACTCTAAAAGGCTGTGAAAAACGTTCCAAATATACAAAAACACACAAAAGCCAGGCGAAAATCTGTGCAGACTCCAAAGAAAAAATTCACACTCTTCTCCAAATAGGATTTAAGCGCTTTCATTCACTTTTATTAACGTGAACTTCCTCAGAAACATTATTTGCTATAAAACAATTGTTTAAATACTATTTCCACAGGAAATGATGTCATTTGATTACAAAATTAATTCACAATTAATTAATCAGATATTAAATTATTTCATTTAAAAAGTAATTATTAAATGTTGAATCTTATTCTTGTTTTATCTTTTTCTTACTGTTAAAACTTATCTTATGCAATGTTTTTTCAAAAAACTGTGTTAGTTAATGTTAATTTCTTATCTGATTTAATCAGAGTTCTTATGTTTTATATTCTAAATGGTTGTTTAAATCTCCTGAAAACAGTTCTTTTCTTATTCTATCTAAAATGAAAAACTCAAATTTCTTGAAATCTATACATGTAACTGCATGCCTAGCCAGTGCGTTGTTTTTGTCTTTCTTTTTTTTTTCCAGGAGATTTAAACAACCATTTAGAATGTAGGGAATCTCTGTGGCAGTTAGTATTTGGGGCCGATCAAACACCAGGGCTAAATGAAATGATAAATCTAAAGTGTTTTTTACTATATAGATAGTTGGACATTTGAAGACCATAAAATGAATATGAGTAGAACATATAGATATAAAACATAAGAACTCTGATTAAATCAGATAAGAAATTAACATTAACTAACACAGTTTTTTGAAAAAACATTGCATAAGATAAGTTTTAACAGTAAGAAAAAGATAAAACAAGAATAAGATTCAACATTTAATAATTACTTTTTAAATGAAATAATTTAATATCTGATTAATTCATTGTGAATTAATTTTGTAATCAAATGACATCATTTCCTGTGGAAATAGTATTTAAACAATTGTTTTATAGCAAATAATGTTTCTGAGGAAGTTCACGTTAATAAAAGTGAATGAAAGCGCTTAAATCCTATTTGGAGAAGAGTGTGAATTTTTTCTTTGGAGTCTGCACAGATTTTCGCCTGGCTTTTGTGTGTTTTTGTATATTTGGAACGTTTTTCACAGCCTTTAAGATAGGCAATTAATTATTCAAGGGCAGCAAACACTGAATTTGTAGACTAAACATTGAAATGTAAAGTTGCTTGCCAGCAGCAACCTCTTTATTAGTTACAGATCACTTTACTGTGGAATTATTTGGATGACTTTTACTTCTGTAGAGATTGTGCTGATTGAGTAATATTGGTGGATTGTAATGATAGAAGTTTGAGTGGCCTTTTATTGTAGAAGTTTTCTGAAATGGGTAGTTTTGTTATTATTGGTTCATACATTTTGTTTCATTGCTTACTAGAAAAATGTTCATAACTACAAATTTAAAACACCATTCTAACAAGTAGTGCTGTATTATACAAAGAATATAATTTAATATGATCAGGAAGGTGACTCAAAGAACAGATGCATGTATGCATGGCCCTATAAATGTGCAAGGAGCCTATGGTTTGAAGACAGCCATTTCAATGAATGTGAGTTTCAAGGGCAGAGAAGTTTACTGCTCATGCTAAGTCCATTTTCATTGTGAGACTGTATTGTTTGTATAGCAAATGGCTGTCAGTGTTTGTGCTATTTTATTTCAATATCTGCAATCATTGTAGAAGTAAATAAGAAAGCAGTATGCACATTGACATGTTTGAACAGTGTTTATGGTAACTGAGGAGACATAGCCAAGTAATGGAACACTGGAATAAATGGGGAGGGGGCTGCTGTTGGGGGGGTGCTGCAGGAGGGGCAATATGCATAGTTTTGCATCATGTTTTGGATCTGTTTCTTGTAAAAATTTATGATATTATGTCAAACTGTTGGGTGTAGTAATAGACAGATATTTGAGTTTCAGAGTTCATAACCTTCATAAAATGTATTGTAATGCAAAACTTATTATTTAGTATGGAACTTTGTTACATAAGATAAGAACACATTTCAAATGTCTCTGATTTTGAAACTTTGACCAACACTACCTTGTGTTCAAGACTGTACCTCAAATTTTGGTATGTTCATAAAATATGAGTTTTTTTGGCAAGTGTTCATGGCTAAACTAGTGACTAAATGATGACAGACAAGTGAATATCAGAGTTCATATCCTTCAGAAAATATGAAAATGCAAAACCTGCTGTCCTAGCAAGTATAGTACATAAGGTCCCTGTTTAACATCTGTCCCTGACACTGCACATTTGTACTCCATTTTGTTTGCTTTGTCCCATACCTCTCTATAGTCACTGATCTTGGAGAATGTCACTGCACATTATATTTCTGGTATGTTTTTTTTCTTAAACTTTGTGGTTTTCTGGAAAATTTATTGTAGAATGCAGACACTAAATAAAGGCATATTTGAATTTCAAATGTCATATACTTCACAGAGTCTGTTATTCCAGCAACTTTCTAAATGTACAAGATCAGTATTAAAAAACTTGTTCATGTTTTTGCATTTTAAGCCATAATTTAAGATAACTGGCTTATCTCTCTTGCTAGCTCAGGTTCTTTAAGCCAATGACCTTTTTTGTCGGGAACCTTTAGGGTTTGATTAGTGCAGAATATAGAGGGGTAAGGACTTCTTTAGATCCAAAGGAAATACCCTGTACAGTCAGCTGTGACAGAGAGAGGGATTTCATGATCACTGTTGCGACATGGCCATCAAAGATTTTTAAGCACCTACTCAGTTACTGATCTTTGAGGATCTTAAGAAGCTTAGCCATGCATTCCAATTATAATTATCAATCAGGAATATTCATAGATGGCAATAATGTATGTTGGGGTAATTACATATTTCTCATATCCATGAGGGCCAGTGGTGCTGAACTTGAGGTGAATTTGCAGATACCCATGCATACATCCAGATTACATTTGAATAGAGAAAAGGTAGTCTGCTTTACATGCTGTGAAAGACTGCTCAGTAGGAATGATATTCTCTGTGATAAATACCTATCCATATTGGTTTACTCCTAATTTCATGATTTTGTTTACAGTTCCTGAGTAGAGAATAGTGTTGAATGATTTGACCAGGTGAAGTTAGGCAGTCTGTACCATTTTGCCCTTGTCAATAGCTTTCGTTACTTTCTCAAAAAAAAAAAAAATCCACCAGGTTGATTATGCAGGATTTCTTTTTGATGAAACCAATTCATGCTGGATCCCATGTATGAAGGTTTCCTATGTCTTTATTTAAAATATCCTTGATAATTCTTTCCATGGCTTTACATACAAGACTAGTCAGACTTATAGGTCTGTAGTTATCCAGGTCAGTACTTATCCAGTTCAATACTTGTTCTAAGGATTAATTGTTGCAGTCTTCCATTCACTAGGCATGAAGCCAGTTAAAAGGCTAATGTTGAATAGTGATTATAGAGGGCTTGATAGTTTATGTTCAATGCTATTCAAGAGGCATCCCAGGATATTATCAGGGCCCATTGATGCAGTATTTTTTGCCTTGGAGAGTGCATTGAAGCCTTGTTCACCAGTGATAACCAGAGGAGTTACGGTTGAGGATATCTCTTGAAAGGTATTGGGGAAGAAGGGGTAAAATTGGGACTCAGTTTATCAGGTAGTAGGTTTGCTGTATCCCCAGATTCCTTCTAGGTGGTTCCATTTACAATTAGTTCAGCATACATTTGTGTGTTACCTTTGAGGTTGCGGACATACCTGATGAGGCTTTATGGTTATCATTGCCTTTTAGGCTACTTTTACCTCAAATTTGGTTTTACTAGACATGATAAGTTTTCTGAGTTGCTTATTTAGTTTGACGGGTTTCTCACCTTGATGGGGATTGCACTTCCTTGTTTTGGCCATGATTTTCTTCCTTATGTTATACAACTTGTTGATATTGGGATTCCTCCAATGGGGCTTGTTGTTTCAGTTAGTTCTCTGCTTATTCCTTGTGGGTACAGCTGCCTCAGTGCAGCTGTTTACATGACGGTGTAGGGCTTCTGTGAAGAATTCCATATTGGTAGCAGAGTTCACACAGTTTGGAGTTATGGAAACTTTACCATGGTATAACTCAGTAGTAGGAGGTTTGCTTTAGAATAATTCCTAAATGTTCGAGGGTTAAATGGCATTCACTTGCGAGAAGTGTTTGGATAGGTACATACCAAAAGGGGTATTATGCTTAGTGATTGGCCTAATGAGTGCCAAGTAGAGTGGAACAATTGGGCCTGGATCTGCATGCTATACCTTTAATTATAAGCTGTACAATGAAAAAGGATTTCCTTACAGTAGTGAATATGTGGTGATCAAGGGACAGTCCATTGTTGACGTAGGTTCTTGGATGAGACTGGTTAGGCTTGTGTGTCTGTAATTGCCTGGGCCCATTGAAGTCTCACTAGCAGTCTATCATTCACCCAGCACAAACCTATTTTGAAATTAGTACTGAATAGCCTTTGTAGGGGGTTTGACAAATCATGTTTTGGACTAATTGGTAGGCAGCCTACTGTGGGTTCCAGTCCCAATAGACATTATGTTCTTGACCTTATGTAGTAACACGAGGAAATTGTTGGGAGATCTGAAGGGGTTATAGATGCAAGTATTTGATCTGAGAATAGTGGATGATGGTGTGTGTGTGCATGTGTGTGTGTCTGTGTGTGTGTGTGAATTTTGAAATGAATTAGTTGACGAGTGGATTGGCTATGTCTTGTGGTCCAAGTATGTGATATCATTTGTTACTAGCTCACTGTAGTGCCAGTCCTTGTTTCTGAAATTTCTAACACAGTTAAAAATGCTTTGTGGTTATCTTTCACCTCGGTTTATATTTTTACCTCATATCTGGCTTTGGTTGATTTAGTCACAATCCAGAGTTCCTTGTTTAGTTTAGCATGAGTGTTTTTGGCTTTTTGAGAGTTAAATTTATTTTTATATGCAATGAGTATTTTTTTTATTGTGCTGCCCATGGGGGGGGGGGAGGGTATTTTTTAATTTGTGGTTGTATCTATTTCTGAAGGGGGCAAATGTGTCTGTGCAGCTATTTGTATATACATAGAGTTTGGCAGTAAATGATTCTGTACAGTGAAAGTTTAAAACAGGCTTAGTAGAAGAAGCATATCTCCAATAAATTCCCTATACCTAAAATAGTCAGAAACCAGCACTACTCAGATATGGGCACACAAGATCACTTAGAATAGCTTACAAGGAGACTGAGTAGAGTGTGGTAATTATTTATTTATCATTTTTCACAATCAAACCTTTGAGTGTATTTAAAAATGTTCACAGTCAAACCTATGAGTGTCTTCATTTGTTCTTTCAGCTTGTAACTGCATAGGTGTACACATAAGGTGACTATGTTTTCATTTTATGGCAGGGAGGCAGGCTGCATTTGCAGATGTGATTTGTCTTTACAAGCAGTTGTTTTAGCAGTATATTGGGTAGTATTGTGTCAGCTTTGAACATTAAGTCTTTGGCAAAACTTATTTCTTCCTTGGAAAAAAAAAGTATAAGACTCATTTCTTTTCTTCTTTTTCAATAATTTTGTTCAGACTATCATTGACTCATAAGACTGGAAAAAGCTCCAAAAAAGCACCTTAGGGCATGTGCAGTCCCATTGTGTCTGAGGCTTAGGCCTATCATGCTTTAACCAATTTCTTTTCAGCAAAGGCTTTTGATTCACAGAATGTAGGCAAAGTAGTAAGGGTGTAACTTTCATAGGTTCATGGGTTCATAGGTAGGTACTAGGCTATCTGCCCGAGGGCATTTTTAAGCCTAACAAGAGTCTGTTGGCTTTTGCCGCCCCATTGATTAATTAACTGAGCCTCTGTCAAGCAGAGCCAATGAAGTAACCCCGGGGGTGTATTTTCAGTTACCCATCCACTCGTCAAGGCTTCTCTTGAAGAGTGTTAGTGAGGGGCTTTGCCTAATGTAGTTAGGAATTTTGTTCCAAAGCATGGGGAGTCTCTGTGACAGGAATCTATCCCTCCAGCATGTTCTATTTATTGTTGTGGTGAGGTTTAGCTCACTAGAGCATGTGGCTCGCAGTGACTTGGATTTCTTTAGGTGGAGCATGTCCATCAATTCTGAATTGGACATGGCTTTGTAAGTCAGGCAGAGATCAGGGCAACAAAACTATGAATTGTTTTTTCATATTCATATTTATATTTTTTCCTCAATTTATTTCTTTATCCACTATTGTTTTTATGTAGTTACTTATTTATTTACTTGTTTACATAACAGATATTTGAAGGCATTGGTTCCTCTGCGTATTTGCACAGCCTTTTAAATTTAGGCATAGCCGATTTTTTAAACATTTAAAATATTGTTACTTTAAATTTTAATTACTGTTCATCTGAACTAATTATTTAATTATTTTTTTGTATAAAAGGAAATTAATTTATGGTGTTTTTGTTCTGAGGAAGTCATTTGACGAAAGCACTTGACTGTGAATATTTTTGTGGACTGTGGATATTTTTGTGGATTCTGTCAATTAAATTTTGTTTTGGGTTGTAGTACATTGGCTCCCGAGTGGATT
Organism: Protopterus annectens; assembly: GCF_019279795.1. Taxonomy (NCBI): domain Eukaryota; kingdom Metazoa; phylum Chordata; order Ceratodontiformes; family Protopteridae; genus Protopterus; species Protopterus annectens. The sequence continues at coordinate 340,751,408 of NC_056748.1, read as the reverse complement.
TGTGTTTTTATTCAGGCAGAGATCACCTCTGAGTAAGCGATATGCCACTGAGTACAGCTGGAGTTTTTTCAGTCGGGCTGCATAGGACATATGTTTGAGGCCAGTAATCCTCTTGGTGAGGTGCTTTTGTGGTCTTTCCAGCTGTTGGAAGTGTCTTGTGAGGCACATCCCAAATGGGGCATTGTACTCTATGATGGTTCTGATGAGTGACAAGTAGAGAGGCACTATAATCTCTTTATTTCTAGATGTGAACCCCTTAGTAATTAGATGGGCCACATAGAAGGATTTCCTAACTACGTTGGCAATATGATTGTCAAAGGAGAGATTACTATCTACCTGGGTGAACAGATCTCTTATTACCTCTTCTGTATTAAGGGGGCTGCTGCCTATGTGGTAATTTGTGGGTGTTTTGTTTTTCCCAAACGGGATGACTATGCATTTTTTAGCATTTAGCTTGAGGCCATGACTTTGACACCAGGTGTCTGTCTCAGTAAGGCCTTTTTGAAGGATGTCTGTGTCAGCTGAAGAGTCAACTATGGCTCCCAGTTTGCAGTCATCGGTGAACTTGGTTAGCTATAGTCCTCCTGTGTTTGCCTGTACTTCTGAGAAATATATGCCGAACAGTAGGGGTCCCAGAACCGAGCCTTGCAGGACACCACTTGTGACTGGTTTAGAGTCGGAGCTGGAGCCCGCTATTCTTACCGTGTGAGTTCTGTTTGTAAGCCAGTTGGCAACCCATTTTGTGACATAAGGGTTTATGTTCAGGATGGTGAGTTTTTCTATAATACCCAAGTGAGGAATGGTGTCGAACGCCTTGGTGAGATCAAGGTAGGCTGTGTGAACCACCTTTCCCTCATTTATGGCCTTGGTGACTGTCTCGAAGAAGTCAACCATATTTAGTAGGTGTGATCTGCCCTTAACAAAGCCGAGCTGTGTCGGTTCAAGTGTTTGGAGGTTCCCAATGTCTTTGTTAATGACTTCCATGATGATGCGCTCCATAGCCTTGCAGACCAGGCTAGTCAGGCTTATGGGGCGATAGTTACCAGGGTCAGTTGTGGCCCCTCCTTTGTGGAGCGGAATAACCGTTGCTGTGCACCATTCTATGGGCACATAGCCTGTGGAGAGGCTGAGGTTGAACAGTGTGTTTAGGTGGGGGGTTAGTTCGTTCTGTAGTTCGTGCAAGACACAGCCTGGAACACCATCTGGCCCCATTGATGCTGTGTGTTTGACTTTTGAAAGGGCTGTTTTCACCTGTGCTTCTGTGGTTTCTGGGACACTACACTTTCCGGTATTGTTGTGGGCCCTTTTGAAGGTGAGAGGGAAGTGAAGTTTGCACTGAATCTATCTGCCAGGATGTTGGCAATGTCAGTAGGTTCAGTATATTTTGTTCTGTTTTGCACTAGCTCAGAGCATATCTGCGAGTTGCCACTTAGATTCTTGACATAGCTAAAGAAGGCTTTGTGGTTATCTTTCGAATCCTTGGCTATTTTTCTTTCGAAGTTAGCCTTGGATGATTTTATGAGGGACCTTAGTTTCTTACTGATACTGATCAGAGATGTCTTTCCTTCTTGGGATTTGCTTTTTTTCTGAACTAGTTTCCTCCTTCTGTTGTATAACCTGTTTATGGCAGGGGTCCACCAGACTGGTTTCCTTCTCTTAGGGGAGTGAGTCTTGGTCTTGCTAGGGATGGCACAATCCTTGTAGGTGCTCATAGAGTGCAATTGTAATGGATTCTGCATCTTGGGCAGTGTTATCCTTTAGCATGGGGGCTGTAGAAAAGTTTTTCACTGTGGTTTCCTTGGTTGGGGGTGGTGGTAGGGTGTGGACATCCAGGGTGATTAGTTTATGGTCTGATCTAACCAGTGACGGGTTGACCTCTGGTAAGAAACACCTGTCGCCCATGTTGGTGATGACCAGGTCCAATATGTTGTGGCCTCTGCTAGGGGAGTTTACCAGCTGATCCAGGGCATTTGAGTTGATATATTCCAGGAAGTGTTGAGCCTGGACATTTGTACTCAAGTAGTTTTCCCAGTTAATGGTAGGGTAGTTAAAATCACCCAATATCAGGGTATTTGGTAGGACCTTCATGTTTTCCAGTGTCTCCGGAAAGGTGTAGTGGTGGTTCTGGGTCATGGAGGGTGATCTGTAGCAGGCCACAATTTGCATTGCAGATTTGCCCAATGTTAGTTGCATATGGATGATCTCAGAGGTATCATGCTGCGCCACAAACCTGGAGGTGTGAGTATCCTTGCAACAGCTTTATTTTTGCTTGATTGACTCTCATGGTACAATTCTTCATTTATTGTCAGTGGTAGTATGACTGAGCCCAGCCAAAATGTATTGGTTGTTGAGAATGTGAGGTTTACCATTCCAAAAGGCTTAGTGTGAGTGTAGGCCATAGGAGTGAGCAGCCATTGCCAAGTGATCCATGCAGGTGGAAGGGAAGTAGTTGTGGCTCACAGCTTGTGTGTTACCTAGGGGGGAGCACCATATGTTGTACCTACAGACCACAACACTATGGACCATGTGCTGCCTAGAGGCTGACAGTATTTGGTTGCATTATTAGAGCTCTAATGAGCTACTAGTGGGGTTAGGAGCTGCAAAGGGGAAGAATAATAAACTTGGGGTGAAGATTGGTCAATTTACCCAAGTGTAAATGGAAAGCAATTTTGTTTTTTGACTGAAGGAAGGTGCACTTTTGGAATGAACTGTTCATGCTGCTTCATCATGTAAGTAATTACTACCCTGGTTTATACTTGCCGGTGACTTGTTCAGAGATCAGCAATATGGAGGGGGCATAGCTTAGTCAGCAGTGGGTGTGGCTTGTTAGGCAGCAGTCTGGGAACTGTGAGTACAAATTTGAAAATCCTGGCTATACCCCTGGTTAGTGTAATAAATATTCAGAAATATCTAGACATGTCACAGTTAAGAATCTATTCATCTATGTATAAATATTTTACGTAGAAAACAAATTATACTTGTAGCTTAAGGACAGACTGTTTAATTACTTATTTGGATGTGAATTAAACTTTGCTAGTTATTGTAAAACAGGACTGTAGAATTTAACAAATTCAGATAATTAATTCTCCATTTGTGGCACCAACCAATCTTGAGTTTATAAATGGAGCCAGTATGAAAGTATCCAAGGTAACTTCTTGAGGAACTGTGACAGCAACCTCAAAATGAAATTAATCCTTCTGGGCTCATAAATAAAAGTACTGTATTTTCAGGTCTGTAACACTACAGCAAAATCCAAGTTAGTTTCTATATGTGTGTGTGTGTGTGGGTTCACTTTATAATCTCGAAATACTGAAATATCACATTTCAGTACTTCGAGACCATAAAGTCGAATTGTCAGAATAGCAAAACTGCATAACCTTGGATCCAGAAATGTCGAATTCGCAGTTATGGCTTTCTATGTGATGTAGAATATACTGTGTGTATGGTGTATGGTTTAATGTGTGGATTTAGGTGGAATTTAAGGTAAGTGACTACTTTGTAAGGGTTTTGGGTAGGTGTTTGAGTGCATGTGAGTGTGTTTGGAAGTCATACGTGTGGGTTAGGGTAGGCAGGTAAAAGTATGAATGTTTAAGTTTTGAAAGTGGTGGTGTTTGTATATATGTGATGTGGGTGTGCGAGGGGACTGTAGAATGTCTGGTTGTGAGTTTACTGTCTTTTTCTGTTTGGTGCGATCTCGGAGTTAGTATATATAAGTAGCGGGGATGTGGGTGGCACAGCTCCCCACATGAGGGGTGCAGCTTATAAATAAACTGCTGCTTATTTATAATGTAGGTTTGTTAATTTGTGTTTTTGTGTGTTTTGTTTGTTTTTTGTAGTATGGGTAGGCTGGTGTATGTGTGGTTTATGGTGTGTTTAACTTCGCGATTGTTACTTTTGCAGTTTTGGGGTTTCAGCAGTTGCTGGAAGTCATAAAACAATAAAACACTTCCAAGACAATACAGAAAGTTCACTAGTATAGACATTCGGTCTCTGGCTGCCATAAAGTAATTTCATTTCAGCTATTTTTCTGAAGTTTTACTGGAATGAAGTTAATCTCCTGTGTTCTAGTTTTCACTGTTAAAATATATATATTTAAATAGTTACAATAGTGCGCATGCATTTCTATTCTATTTCAATAGGGCATTCTGTGGTTACATTTTAAGCACAAGCACTCTGCAAAATATAGTGGATATAAAAATTTACACACCCTTGTTAAAATGCCAGGTTTTTGTGATATATAAAATGAGACCACAATGAATCATGCAAAAACGTTTCCCCACCTTTAATATGACCTATAACCTGTACAATTCAATTGAAAAACAAACAAATATAAAAAATAAAAAATGTACCATAAGCTAGTTGAATAAGTGTGCACACCCTTAAACTAATACTTTATTGAAACACCTTTTGATTTAATTACAGCATAGAGTCCTCTTGGGTACATACCTGCCATCAATTAAAGAGACTCTGATTAACCCCAACTAAAGTTCACCTGTCCTAGTAGGATTTTCCTGACATGTACTCAGTTGCCTGCTGCAGCAAAAGCCATGGTTCTCAGAGAGCTTACAAAGCATCAAAGAGATCTCATTGTTAAAAGGTATCAGTCAGGAGAAGGGTAGAAAAAATATATATGTATACCATGGAACACAGTGAAGACAGTCATCAAAAATGGAGAAGATACAGGACAACAGTGATGTTACAAAGAACTGAATGCCCCTCCAAAATTGATGAAAAGACAAGATGAAAACTGGTCATAGAGACTGCCAAGAGACCTACAGCAACACTAAAGGAGATGCAGGAATTTCTGACAAGTACTGGTTGTGTACTACATGTGACAACAATCTACTGCATTCTCCATATGTCTGGGCTATGGGGTAGGGTTGCAAGACAGAAGCCTTTTCTTACACAGAAAAACATCCAGGCCCAGCTAAAATTTGCAAAATAATACATCAAGTCTCCCAAAAGCATGTGGGAAAATGTGTTATGGTCTGATGAGACCAAGGTTGAACTTTTTGGCCACAATTCCAAAAGGTACGTTTGGCACAAAAACAACACTTTGCTTCACCAAAAGAACACCATCCCCATGGTGAATCATGACGGTGGCAGTTATAGGGAAAACTATGTGAAGACATTTTTTTTTTGAAGATAAAAAAAAGAAGTGGAAAAATTAACATATATATATATATATATATATATATATATATATATATATATATATAGCTAAATATACATATAATAAGAATAGAAGTAAAATTAATTTATGTCATATGGGTTATAGGGAATGGAAGAACAAATTAAATTATGTTTAATGGTAAATTTTAGCAACAATATTAAGTAAAAACCATATGGTGGTTATTGGAAAAGGAGTAGGAGTCTAATAGGGATGAAAATTTAGTATGATTGTATAGGAAATTATGAATATTTGTAAATGTATTTGTATGTCTTTATATTTGTACATTTGTAAATATTTGTAATTATGTAAATATATTATAAATAAAGGACCCCCTACTCTTTTCAAAAGGTACCATGGTATCTTTTCCATCCACCTGAGCTACCACAAACTCAAGCAGATGGCACCGCAATTTAACATCTCATCCAAAGAATAACACACTCAGGAATTTAGTACCCTCCTTATGGATGGTATTAAAGGCAATAACATGTCTACCAGTACATAAGACAAAGTTTATATATTTGTAGATATATCAACTGAATGTGGTGAGCTTTCATTTTGACATCACAACTGATTCAATTCCTTTTGCAGATTCAGGTAAGCATAAAAATAGATATTTTGTGCAACTATCGGAAGATTGCCCTAAGGAAGAGGATACTGTTAAATTGATAAAGGGTTTCACTTCAGTTTTTTCATTCATGTCTGTAGTTTTTATTATTACCTCATGCTGTAAAGATTTTAAATCAGCCAAAGGTAGGGAGGATATAGTGAAGGACATGTTGGGCAAAGAAATCAAGAAAGGTAGAGCAGTTGTCCCTTTCTATTATCTGCCTTATAAAGTTCTTTAAATCTCACGCTTGGTTTGGTACCTGAGAAAAAGGGTAGGGAATTCAGATTAATTTATCATCTTTTGTTTTCATGTGGCACCTCTGTGAATTATGGTGAATGTAAAGAGGATGCTGTCATTTGGGTAATACAATTATTTAAATATCCCTTGTTAGAAAAAACTTGACATTAGTTTGATTTAGCCTTGTGTGTGGGTTGTTCAGTAACTTGTGCCACTGTTGAGCTGTTTAGTTCAGCCATTCAGTGGTGTTGGGAGTAGAGGTCCCCATCTCAAGCTGTGGTACATTACTTAGATGATTTCATTATTGTGGGTAAAGTTGAACTGGAATCCAAGGAGGGCCTTTGGTGATTTCAGGTTTATGTGAGCAGATTGGTGTTTCTTTAGTTTGTGAAAAGTTAGAGGGCTCCTCAAGGTTGCTTAATTTCTTGGGCTTGAAAAAGATGTTAGTTCTATTTCATTTTGGACAGAGAATGAGTTGGACAAAAATTAATTGTACATTCATTGTACATTCAGCCATTTGTGGTAGCAAAGAGAGTAACAATTGCACAAGTTATAGAACTGTATAGTTTGTTGAATTTCACATACAGAGGTCACTCTCCAATCTGTTGTAAGAAGGTCATAAAAACACCAAAGAGTCAGGATTTCTAGAAGGTTGAGAGCAGACTTAGTCTTTTGGTAATTTTTTTTCTGTCAGGAAGAATGGGAGTCTAATGACTCTCTGCAGATGCAGCAGGGAGATGTAGGACAGGGACATATTTTGATGGTCAGTGTTTTTCTAGACCATGGCCTCACCACTGGTCCCAGACTAAAGACAGGAAGAAGGATGTTATGTTTGTAGAATTGATACCTATTTGTGTGCCAGTGTATGTGCATTAGAACCAACTATGAAGCAAGAAGGTTGTTTTATTAAACAACTTTATTAAACACCATAGCAAACTACACAATGTATTGCATTTTGACTTATGGATTACCATCATAATGCCCTATATTTAATCAATTCAATAACTCATATGTTCAAATCCATAACCATGAAGTTAGATAAAGTGAAATAAAAAAAATGAAAGCTATAGTAGACAATATAGAACAGTAGCAGGAACTGCCTTACATGTTATGGTCCCGTAAATAAAGAAGCATGCACCAGAATTCATTCCATTTACCCATGTTGAGATACCTATTTCACCAAGAGATAAGGTTGTAGGTCAAAGAATGCATCTGGTGGTCCAAACAATGAAATATCTTTTCCAACATTTAAATAAAAGAGCCATAAAGGTGTCTATGGCTGATCTGCTCCAGGTATATTCTCTAGGGCCACAACATGATTCTGGCGGATTAATGCTGAAATGCCAAAACTTTCACTTCTCAAATGGGGGGACTGGGAGCCAGAAGGTTCCTGCTACTCCGTAAATAAGTTTAGCCCACATCTGTTTAAGAATTTGACATATCAAATAGAAATAGTTTTCATATCCCCTTTCACGATGCCAGCAGTTGTCCATGCAATGCCAGCTCCTTTTAAAATAAAAAATAGGTATGTGCTGCTAATGGTGCAGCAGTTTGATGACAGAAAATTGATTTAGTGCAGACAAGGTTAGGCTTCCCACTTTGATACTACAAATCATCCATTCCTCTGAGGAGACTGGAGAGAGAAACTGTCATTACTTCCAACTGTAACTCTGGGTCTTACATTAATAAAAGCATCACTAAAAGGTGTGAATCGTTGCTCTTAATAGTCTGATTGCCTTATACAGGTATTCCCAGCACTGTTTTAATCTTGCATACCCTTTTGTTGTATATTATCCTACCCATTTTCCCTAAGGACATTAAACAGTTTCTAAGTTGTAAATAGCACAACCAGTCAACTCTCAGGCCTGCAAACTTGACCTGAGGTTTGTTATGAGGAAGTAGTTGGGGGGGTATGGTCTTTCCAAATTTCTCGAAGATAGTGGACCTCAGCCTTATTCAATCTGGCCAGGCAAGCAGGGATCATCCTATTTTTATCAAGGAGCTATAGGAAAAATAGAAATGGCTTGTTGAAACTTGGATTTACCTGTTAGGAGTGCTTCAAACCAATGATCGATCCCTGCCTCTGAACAAGGTTATTTTTGTATCAGACAATAAAACAGCTGGCCAAGTTTTGTTTAAGAAGTCTTCTAGGTCTTGGTGAGGCCATCCTATATTAAGACTCTTGGCTTTGTTGATTTTGTATGTTAATCTTTCATTTTCTATACATACCAGGCAGTCAGAATTTTTTGGCTGATTTTCTCTCTCATCTGCAGGTGTCCAAACTGAAGTAACTGGTTGCCAGTGCAGCTCCTATTCACATTCCAGTGGAGATTGAATGACAAAGAATACCAAGTTTGTTGTGATGGAACTCATGGGTCTCTAGTGCAAAGAAATTGTACAAAGCAGCTATCCAGCATTTTAGTCAGTTCATATCCCTTCCTGTTAAAGAAAGAATTTGATCTCTACAATTAATTTTATACTATTTGTGTATTATTTTGAATGCATAGGCCCTTCAACTACTGAGCGACATTTAGCTGTTATACTTTTATTTTCAAAGATTTTCAACTTTCAGGACATAACGAAACATTGGGGGTTGGCAGCATGCTAAAGGGCTTGGGCAGAATAAAAGGAATTCATTCAGATTCTCAGCGTCCTTCACAGTGCCCCTTAGCCAAATCACTTGGTTAGGTTTTTATTCAGCTTCACCTAATTATCATATTTAGGCAGTCAGGGTCACATTATTTACTTTTATGTGTTTGGCATATTTTGGGTATTTAAGATGGAAGCATTTTCTTGGTTTCTGATGTTTTTATATTATGGATTTGTAAGCCTAAGACTGACAAAGCAGGGATTAGTCACTATGTTGTTTTAGACAGAACAGCAGATGCATTACTTCATCCCTATAGTTTGGAGAATTAGTATTTGTTTTTTGTAATGGTTATTGTTTAACACAAAAGGACCTAACTTAGAATGGGTCTGCCCCAGGCTTAGCCCACCAAGGTCATTCTATGGAATTTATAAAAACTGGGAGATGGTCATTGATGTCTTACTTGAAATACATCACTTAAGCTTTACAAGTTATTTGTCTCTAATGTTGTCATATTTTCTTTTTTTCTGAGAAATTTCATATAATTTATTTGTGGCATTCCTTTATTTGCCAAGTTACTGAGTGGGCAAAAAATCTGTAAAGACAGGAGGTCAGACTATAGATTTGGATCTTCGCCGACAAGATGCTTTTTGAAAGAAAGAGTCGCAGGTTTGAAATAGGATCACTTGCTGCGTTGTTACAGATCCTTAATGAAAGAGGTCAAATTTGTGTTCTTTTAGCTCATTTGGGGAGTGGGAGGTGGCATGCTTTGGGTACTATTCCCATGTGTAAATTGTACTACATGCTTAGAGGCTTGGCTGCATTACGTCTTTTATTACCTGGTACAAGGGTGGCCTGGTTGACCACAGTTCCACAATTAATATGGTATTGGGCCATCAACCCCACAGTTTTAGAAAGGCAAGAAGATTTGTAAAACTTAGGGTGGCCTGGACTAACACACATTTAAGTATTGTGTTTTTTAATATAGATCCTATCTGGTTTTGGAGGAGTCTGTATATGGTCATGATCTGTATAATGTTAATAATATTCATGTTACATTTTGTACGGCTCTATCATTTGAGCACTTTATTTTGTGGATTTTGGTGTTAATAAATTCCTCCGTTTACTACCAGCGAGCCTGAGCACTTTTTTTGGATTTAATGATCTGTATAATCTTACTTTTCCACTGTTTTTTACAAGGATTATATTTTTGAGCTGTAATTTGTAAACAACAACAGCAAAAAAGACAATAATATGCAGCATTATGAATGGTAATCAATAGAAGTTGTGTATCTATGCTGGCTGTGTAAGGTAATTTTGTAATTTGTATATAAACATGGGAAAGGATGATACAGTATGGTGAAATGTCACTGCTGGAAAGTGTTGGTGTGTCGGTGGGTGGGGGGATGGCAGGCTGTTTATTTTAGCCTGGCGGGCAGTTGTTCCCCACTTTTCTTTCCCTCTTTCCTTCCTGGGTTGATACAAAAGCTGATATATCAGAGAGTTAATAATGGCATTGCATTTTACCAGTGGCAAGTTCACCAGGGAAGCATGGTGGTATGCCGCTGGACTGCAAGAACATGCATAACTGGTAGGACTTTCTGTTACACCATCTGGGTGTCTCAGTCTATGAATAAATGAGTGAGTAACATGTGCAAAAGTTATAGAGTTAAAGTTAAAGAGTAACATGTCAACATCCTACAAGAGGGTCTTACACAGACAAATGATTGGTGCTAAAGTTATGCCCTTAAACTCAATGCAAAAAAATGTGTTATCATTCCTTTCTGTAAAAGCGATGTTCCTGCTAAATACCACATCAGCAGGAACACCTTACGTACACACTCAGTGGTGAGAGACTTGGGCACACAGGATGACAGCAACCTTACCTTTGACCATCATGTCTCCATAGTGGTATGAAGGGCATTCTATATTGCTTATCTCGTAAGTAAGGGCATTGCCTCCAGAAAAAAAAAGAAGTTATAGCCACTCTGTACTCTTCCCTCATCAGGCCAATAATTGAGTACATTGCCCCTTTTGGTATGTACCTTTCCAAGTACCTGCAGCAATTGGAGAGACCACAAAGGTTGCTCACAAGGAAAATTCAAGGTCATCAGCATCTGTTCTATGGGGATTGTCTGAAATCACTGTGACTTTATTTTGTTTCATACAGACTACTCAGAGGTGATCTCTGCCTTTCATACAAGGCAATCTCTGACCCTGCTTTATTGGAAATGCTACATATCCGTAAGTCAAATGGTACATGGGTTACTCGCTCTAAAGACCTTAACCTGGTATGTGACATTAATAAAACCTGCTGGAGGGACAGATATGTCTCCCAGACATTACCACACCTTTGGAACAGACTACCACTTCATGTCAAACAGAATACCTCTTTGGCCCTCTTCAAACAGAATCTGGACATTTGGATGGGTGACCATAAATTCACCCCGGGTGTCCACCTCTGTCGCTGTTGGACAGGGGAATAAGTGCTGATCGTGGAAATAAGGGTAAGAAATTGGATACACTTGTAAGGGCCCTAGGGCCATTAGCCTAGTAACTTCCTATGATCCTATATAGTTAATGGTTTGGAAAATTCTGAGTTTATGTAGTGTAAGATGTATTTTAATTAATTGAAATTGCTCATTGATGTATGTCAAAAGTGTTGCACTCAAACAAATGGACACAATGGCAAAGAGGAGTCATTGTCATTCCTAGGGAGCAGGAATATACACAATATCATCTAACTATTCACTTGTTTTCATACATTTTATTCTTCTTCTTCTCAGTACCCGTGAGGCTGCAACTCCTTTCAGTTATAAAAACGTTACTATTCTTTTTTTTTTCCATAATAAATTTTTATTGAAATATATTTTCCAAAAAACATTACAAAAATACAATAAACATCACACACATAATACACTATAACTACTACAAACCATTTATACAATATCTACACGAAATGCTTCCTATATTTAATATATTCCTAAAATCAGTATCATGCTAATATAATATTGAAGACCTTTTCCCATATTTTCGGGTTATTAATATTTTTGTTAGTTTGTTTCAGAAGTAATTTATGTGCTAGTATATGCTTTATAGCCACAAGCTTAAAATTATTCCATGATGTCTTATGTGGTTCTAGCCAATTTGTGGCTATATAGAGTTTCATCAGCAAAAAAATATTCATACAAATAATAGTTTGCGATCTGGAAAGCTCTCTTGGAGGAATGTGTAGAATCATAAATTCCCATGACAGTATAGAACTTTGATAACCCATCTTTTGCAGTTGTACTTTAAGAGAGTTCCAAAGTTTATATACGCATTTACAACTTCAGAACATATGAAGAAGATCCGCTGTTTGATCTGCACAGTATGGACAAATTGGAGAATTCCTAGGGTTAAATTTATGTAATCTAAGATGTGTGTAATATGCATTGTTCCAAATCATCAATTGCGTGTACATCAGTTTTTGAAAAGAAACTGATTTCCTAGTTATATCAATTGCTTTTAATATCTGATTGTCTGTTACTGTTACTTTGTTTACCCAATACTCTGAAAGCAAAATTTTGTCCTGAAATTTCAAATCCTTAATTAATTTATATGCAGTTGCTATAAATTTAGTGTCTTGTTGGATAGCTTGCCACAATTCAGAGCACTTATTCACAAATCCGGCTGCAGGTTTAAAGTTCCTAAAATAGCTCAAGGCAAGTTCTTTAACTTGTCTCATTATAACAATGTAACTTCTAGGTAGATTCATTTCCTGTCTAATTTGTAAAGCCGAAAAAACGTTACTATTCTAATTCTTTCTACTTTCTTACCTTCACATATTTTGCCATATTTGTCCTAGACAACATGAGCCATGTGTATTTCTACTATACTTTTCTCATTTTGATTATGTTTTCCAGATTAATTTCCAAATTAAGTTTTCCATTACCACACCTTCCACATTTCCTCTACCTCTTGGCCATGTTTACTCTTTTCTTTACAATTTTATAATGGCTATGCAAATTTAACAATTAACTCAGGCTAATGAATCAAAGTAGCAGAGATAGCAGCCCTTTATGTATTTCTTTTTTTGAAGTGGAGGGTTCTGAATAAGCAAAACTCAAATTTAGCACAGGCCCTGGGAGAAAAGATCTGCAATGCCAACAAAATATATATGAGCACCGTTTGTTTATAGGGGGAAAAAATGAACTATGTGAATGCTTATATAGCCATTCATCTATACAAACAAACCTCAAAACTTCATATTTTATGTCACAGATATTATGTATTCAAATATCAAAGGATGAGATGAGAACTACTTTTGTAAACAAAGGAATATTAATAGCAGGTTAAGTTAAATGTATGTAAATTTCCAGCCTTAATGGAGCCCTTGAGCGTGTTAAAAAATCAAACAACAGGAATATTAATGTCTGTATGCCAACTACTATTTGTTTATCTACATAGATTGTTATGCATTTATTTATTATTCTTTATCCGTTCTTTTATTCAGATACTTATTTACTTTTAGTAAATTGCATGTAAATCAGAAATGTAACTAGTAGCCTTATTTGAATAGCATATTGCAGGACTTCAGCATGAATTAGCCAGTGAAGTAGAAACAAAGAGCATACATTTTACTTAATTTAATGATTTCTGTATAAATAAATGAATTGTAGTATTTGCTACAGGCATTTTTAATATATGTGCATTGTGTGAATTCTTGACTTTAATATTTCTTTTAAATCAGACTTTTTATTTTTTCTGAATGATTGACATTTTCTGAACCTGCACTGTTTAGATTTTTTAACATACGAATGAGGATTCATAAAGATCCCCATCTCAGGCTGTAAGCGCCATAGTAAAAATGCCCTTTTTCCATACTGCGGTGATTTGTATTTCATAGACACTTCATCGGCAATGAAGAAAGACCCCATTATCGACTAATTTATGTCTCTGAATCACAGTTAACTACCGCGGAGTGCAGATGAGCACTTCCTGCAGTAGTTAACAGTGTTGGCAGTCGCATCATGTAAACTTGCACTATGTATTCACTCTCCCACACATAAGCCACAGTAAAACACACACACACACACACACACACACACACACACACACACACACACACACACACACACACACACACACACACCACAGCCCTTACCTGTCCCCATTGTCAGAACATCCACAGTGTCACATTTTCTCCTGTGTTGGTAATTCATGAATGATTACAGTAAGGCCTTAATACCAGACATTCCAGTTTCACTTTGCATCCTTCAGTAGATGCACGCTAGGGTAAATGCTGGTTTTCTACTTACTCTCTTAAGTTGGTAAAATGAATATTTACTGTGCGTCTCCCTCATATCTCACAAACTGTTGCAGGCATTGCACAATAGCTGAGATCCTCAATATATCTTAAAAACAACACCTGTTGAACTAACTTATAAGTTGGTACAGCAGTAAATGTTTGTTTGTAGTGTAGTTGGATAATGCTAATGGATTGGGTGGCATGGGTGCTGGGTTCAAATCCCTTATACCCCATTTGTAAAGTTTGAAAGTATTTTGTGAAATTGTTATTTCTGGTGTCTAATGGTTCCCTATATCTTTTTTTTTTTTTTTTTTTTTTAAATAGGTGCATTTAAGGCATGTCATATAGAGTATCCCTGGTGTCTAGAGTCACTTCTCCCAACCGACATTGTGTTTACATGCTGCTCAGACCCAGTGCAGAGTAATTCCTGGTGTCTAATGTTCCCCTGACTCTGTGTGCTGTTAAGGCACATAGCTAAGAACTTACCCATGTGGCTAGATGTTCCACCACCCTGTGAACCCCATTCCATTTAAGTGCAGGTCAGACACAACTTTAATGAGCTACTCCTGGTGTGTAGTGGTTACTATCAATCCCTGATCCCCATTCCTTTAAGTGACACTCTGGCATAAGTTTGCATAGGTATGTCTGGTGGCTAGTGGTCACACAAAATCCATAATATTGCAGGCTTTACTTGTTAGTCTAGCAGATGCATGGAAGTATGAAAGTCACCTCCAACCATATGCACACACACACACACACACACACACACACACACACACACACACACACACACACACACACACACACACACACACACACACACACACACACACACACACACACACACACACACACACACACACACACACACACACACACACACACACACACACACCTAACGTACCCCATCACTAACTTTCTACTTATACCACCCAGGCAAACACTCCCATACATACAGTCCCACATGTAGCCCCTTGCATACACTCATCCATGCACCTCATGACACTCTCTTAACCTTAAACTCTTCAGCGCTTACCCCTTTCATATGGATGAAAATTACCGCAGAGTGCAAGGAGTGGTCACTGTAAACTATAAGGCTGAGTGATTCTATGAATCTCTTGCCACAAGATTCTTTCCCAGAAGCAGTTCTGGGCAATCCTGGCTAATTAGCACATGCCTCTCCCTCATACAGCCTCATTAGTATGCAGCACAACTGTGGAGACAACCTGATGAGGTGCTGCATGTTTTCATGCAAAATCACTGTGGTAGCAGTCCATCTGAATACCAAGATATTACTGCAAAGTGTACATCTCATATACATCTCACAGTAACCTTTATGAAACTGGCACATGATGTTTATTCATTTATTTATTTATACATTATAGAAGCGGGTGGGTGGACTGGCCAGAACATTTTTTCCAGCTGTAACTCAGGATACAAAGCATGCAAGCAACTAAGAAATGGCAAAAGTATGACTGCATGTTGGAATATTACAAATGTAAAAACAGTTCAAGTAGTGCAAAAGCCTAAGAAGAATTTAGTAAAGATTAAGAAGTTAATAGAAATATAATTAAATGAACACATTGTTTCTAGAAATATACAACAGTAACAAGAACAGTATTAAAGGAAAACAATCAAGCTATTTGAAGGAAAGTGAAGTAGAGAAGTTTAATATTACAATTTGTGAAAATTTAAGGGGGTTGGTTGATGCAGCAGCACTAAATCTTTCAAAGTGGTATCTTCAAAATGACTATTCAAAAAAGAAGATATTAGGAGGATTACAAATATTCTGAGGAATACTATTTCATAAAACAGGGGGTTGTTTATGGAAAACACATTCTGTACAGTTTAATGAGAGATGAGGCATTTTTAAACAAACTTTTTTGTTAACAGGGTTAGATAGTGAGTGAATGTTGTTCAAGGGAGTAGGGGGTGAGCTAAGGCAGGGCCAGATTTAGTAAAAGAGATTTGTAGATTGGTGTGGCTGAAACAAAGGAGGCTGTATGATTAAAGGGAAGAATGCTAGTGATAAAAAGAATGAGTTAGAGTAGTGCGTCAATGAATGTGACAGATTAATAACATGGAAAATGTTGTTTAGGGCACTCTGGAGCAGGTTATATTTTTAGAATTAGCTAAAACAATGATATAAAGGCAGCATTCTTCTTTAGGGAAAAATCTTCTTCTTCTTATTCTTTTGGCTGCTCCCATTAGGGGTCGCCACAGCAGATCAACTGTTTCCATTTCTTCCTGTCCTCTGCATCTTGCTCTGTCACACCAACCACCTGCATGTCCTCTCTCACCACATCCATAAACCTTATCTTAGGCCTTCCTCTTTTCCTGTTACCTGGCAGCTTCATCCTTAGCATCTTTTTCCCAATGTACTCTGCATCCCTCCTCAGCACATGTCCAAACCAATGTAATCTTGCCTCTCTGGCTTTGTCTCCAAACCTTCCAACCTGGGCTGACCCTCTAATATACTTATTCCTAATCCTGTTCATCCTCGTCACACCCAGTGCAAATCTTAACATCTTCAACTCTGCCATGTCAAGCTCTGACTCCTGCCTTTTTGTCAATGCCACTGTCTCCAACCCATATAACATAGCTGGTCTCACTACCCTCTTGTAGACCTTCCCTTTCACTCTTACTGGTACTCGTCTGTCACAAATCACTCCTGACGCTCTTCTCCACCCACTCCATCCTGCCTGTACTCTCTTCTTCACTTCTCTGCCACACTCACCATTACTCTGAACTGTTGATCCCAAGTACTTAAACCCATCCACCTTCGCCACCTCTACTCTCTGCATCCTCACCATTCCTTCATTCACACACATATATTCTGTCTTAGTCCTGCTGACATTCATTCCTCTTCTCTCTAGAGCATATCTCCACCTCTCCACGGTCTCCTCCACCTGTTCCCTACTCTCACTACAGATCACAATGTCATCTGCAAACATCATAGTCCACGGGGACTCCTGTCTGAGCTCGTCTGTCAACCTGTCCATCACCATTGCAAATAAGAAAGGGCTCAGAGCTGATCCTTGATGTAATCCCATGTCCACCTTAAATGCATCCGTCACTCCCACCAAAGACCTCACCGCTGTCACACTACCCTCGTACATATCCTGTACCACTCTTATATACTTCTCTGACACTCCTGACTTCCTCATACAATACCACAACTCCTCTTTAGGCACCCTGTCATATGCTTTATCTAAATCCACAAAGACACAATGCAACTCCTTCTGACCTTCTCTGTACTTCTCCATCAACACTCTCAGAGCAAACATCGCATCTGTAGTGCTCTTTCCTGGCATGAAACCATACTGCTGATCACTAATCATCACCTCCCTTCTTAACCTAGCTTCCACTACTGTTTCCCATAACTTCATGCTGTGACTGATCAGTTTAATCACTCTGTAGTTACTACAGCTCTGCACATCACCCTTATTCTTAAAAATCGGTACCAAAACACGTTTTCTCCATTCCTCAGGCATCCTCTCACTTTCCAAGATTTCATTAAACAGTCTAATTAAAAACTCCACTGCCATTTCACCTAAACACCTCCATGCTACCACAGGTATGTCATCTGGACCAACAGCCTTTCCATTCTTCATCCTCTTCATAGCTATCCTTACTTCCTTCTTGCTAATCCACTGCCCTTCATGATTCACTATCTGCACATCATCCAAATGCTTTTGGAAATTCGGTGGTGCAGCGGTTAGTGTTGCCACCTCACAGCAAGATGTTTTCCGGTTCGATCTTCAGCTGGGGTGCCTTCTGTGCAGAGTCTGCATGTCCTCCCTGTGGTCATGTGGGTTTCCTCTGGGTGCTCCGGTTTCCTCCCACATCCCAAAGACATGCTATAGGTGGATTGGACGCTATGTGTGTGTGTGTGTGTGTGTGTGTGTGTGTGTGTGTGTG
This sequence comes from Protopterus annectens, assembly GCF_019279795.1. Classification (NCBI taxonomy): domain Eukaryota; kingdom Metazoa; phylum Chordata; order Ceratodontiformes; family Protopteridae; genus Protopterus; species Protopterus annectens. The sequence goes on along the minus strand of NC_056748.1, from coordinate 340,733,593 downwards.
TGTGTGTGTGTGTGTGTGTGTGTGTGTGTGTGTGTGTGTTTGTGTGTGTGCCTTCTGTGGAAGGTTGGGCACCGGGCTGGCAATTCGACACCGTAAAAACTCCACTGCCAATCATGAGCGGACAGGTGATCCGCTGTGGCTACCCCAAACAGGGAAAAGCTGAAAGAAGAAGTATATAATGTCAGGTCAAAGGAGTTGAGTAATCCTGTAAGAAAACTTTAACTGAGTAAGAACTTCATTGACATAAATTCAGTCTGTTATTGACCTTGTAAGACAAGAGTCAAGAAGAAAACAAGGTATTTATATGTATAAACGTGTTCAATGGACATGTTGGCATGATTAGTGGTTTCAAATAAGGACAATTGCTTAATCCTTTGAGCATAACAAATACCATAGATTTGATTTTGGAAGAGTTTACTGTGAGTTTGTGCTGAGAAAATCAGAGAAACTGCTATTTCAATTATAATGAATATGTTTGATGAAATCACTGCAGGAGTTCATTAAAAGAGATCCTCAGCGTAAAGTGTTGTGTTAATTTTATGGATGCCTCAAGAAAGAGAAATAACTAGCAAATAGATTAAAATAGGTCGCAGAACCTTGAGGTGCACCTGAGATAAAATGAGCAATAAAGGATGTGGAATTAGCCAATTTGACCTAAAAAAGTCTGTGGTAAAAATACTTTCTTAACTAACGCAAATAGATGAACCAAAATTTAGATTAGAAAGTTGCTGAGCAAAAAAGTTTTTCCTACAGAATTGAGACTGCTTTTGGCTACAGAGTGATTGAAGCTGTAAGAAGTACCTTGTCAAACTTTGAATATGTACTGTTGGTTGTTAGTAGACAGATGTGTTAAAGCCAGTAAAGTGCCTTTTTGGATTATAAAGGGTATACTTTTCTGTGTTTTTTATTACTTTTATTGATTAATAGACTCACGCCTAAAGATGAGAAAATGGGGTAATGATTTTTTTTTTGTTTGTTTATTTAAATGTTAATGCATAGAATCATGGCTTTTATGAATTGAGTACAGCTCTGGTATGTGGTTTTGGTCATGTACCAGCTGTATAAAATTCAGTGCAGCTTTTATGGATCGCACTCAGTCACTTGAATTAGAGATCACTGACATTTTAAAAAATATTTATTGTGGTTTGTTTGAAGTCTTAGGTTCTCTGCAGTGAATATTGTTTTAAGATGTCTAAAAAGGCAATACTTGTTATTCATAGTCCAAGAAGAGTCCCTGTTGTTGTCAAAGACAGGATTAAACAAGAAATGAAATGCATGGAAACTTTGGGGGGGGGGCCATCATGAAATAATCTAAGCATCAAGCCAAACAAAACAAATCAAGAATATTCTTAGACTACAAAAATTTAAATACGTGAATCAAAACTGAACACTATCAGAGTCTGACAATAGAATAGGTAGCAGCAGCAATTCCCGATGCAGAATATTTATTTGTATTTGATGCTAACCCAGGATTCCAGCAATCTAAGCTGAATTAACAGTTTCAGGTTTGAACCTTAATATAACTTTAGATGGATATAAATTCCTGAGGCTGCAGTTTGGAATCACATCAGCTCTGGATGCCTTATATGGAACTGATTGTAGTATTCATTATGAGTCTGATTGTATAATGACTGTTTTGTTGACATCTAAGGATGAGGTACAACTAAACTGTAACATGATCAGTGTCTTACTGAATTATTTGTCAGGCTGACACAAAAATATTTAAAGCTGAAAAAACAACAAATCCCACATTTTTGTAACTTCACTCAAATGTGTGGGCCATATTTTGGCATTAGAAAAGTTGAAAACAGATTCTGATAAAGGAAAGGCAATCATTTATATGCAAAAACTCATGATAATACATTGCTAATATAATTCCTAGGAATAGAACAGTATTTCTAGAAGTTTATTCTAAAATTTTCAAATGCAACACTGCCATAAAAGGGGAATCCAGAGAGTAACATGAAATATTTTGTTAGCAGAACAGGAAAATAGCTTTGACATATTGTGGCATCTAGTTACTACAGTACCTACACTCATATTTTATAAAATACAGCAACTGACTATGTTGCAGAAAGATGCAAGCCAGAAAGGGCTTGCTGCATTCTTATTTGCAGGAAGATAGACCAAATGTATTTGGACCAAGGTCTCTGATAGCTTCTCAAGAATTCTAAAATGTGAGATAGTGTTTCATTGTCAAAAACTTTTATGAGTATAATCATTGTTGAACCAGATCATAAGACACTAAAAAGCATATTTAACAAAATCATTACATAAATCATTTTTAGAACTCCATTGATTGCTACTGGCATAATAAAAAAAACTGACCTACAAGTGTAGTAAACACATTCATACAGTAGATACATCAAACCGAATACATTTACAACAGTAAAGATGATTTGTTAGGGAGAGACTAAGAAGTGTTATGAATTCTTTCTCAACTGTCCATCTCTCCTGATAATCTGTATTTGCAAGAATTAACTTTTTGTACTCTGAATCAATATGGGTAAAAACTGCTTTGTGATTTCAGCAGTTCTGGATATACAGATGATGTCAAATCACATAATCGCTTAATGAGTGATTATTTTCCATACGTTGAAGAACTGTCAGTGCTCTATGGTTTGTTGTTTAAAGGAGAGAGAAAGAGTAATAATTCTTTCACAGCTAATAGAAAATATACTTAATAAAATTCATGAATCACACTTGGGCATAAGCAAATTTAAAGAAAGAGCTTGTGATATTTTGTACTGTCCTGGCATGGCAGAGTTAACAGAACGAGTGGTCAGAAATTGTGAAGTTTATGATCTATAATGAAATCAAAACAAGAAACATAAACTCATCTCGCATCAAGTTCTACCTTTGCTACGATGCATGCCAAAAGACAGAAGTTATAGTGTTATAACTGCCACTGCCTTTAAGTCCAGTTTGTGAGACATGGGTGCCATTGGAAGAAACTACTGACTAAAGACTGCAGCATGCCATTTATGAATTTCATATGTCTGAGAAAAAATGGAATTTTAACTCTCTAACCTTAATTCCCAGATACCTGCAAAGAGATGGACAGGTTCAGTAAATAGTACAAACTGTAAAAAGTCTCATAAAGAAACAAGTGACCTTTTCAGTTTTATTGATTAGTACATAGCTATCTCACAACACTACAATACTGTGAAGACCAGAAGTCTGTTCTGCAGTTGTAATGAAGAGTCAGACAAGGCCAAAGGTACACACTTTGTTTTTCTCTTTTAGTAATTGAGAGCAAGTCATCTGCTATTTATCAAAGGCAAAAGAAGCAGAAACACAAATTTGACATAACAGCAAATACGGTGTTTTTATTAAAAGTAGAGAAAGACAAAAATGAAAGTGAGCATAAAAGTACCAGCTCAAGAATTTTGGAATAAAAATGATTGAAGAAATAGTACTTTGAGAATTAAACCTCCTGAGAACTTGTGGGATGCATGGACAGGATAACAGAATATGTATGAGAAATTGAAGACACTTACAGAAACTACCTGACTGCTGCAGGAACATGTTATCTGAAATAATCCTTTTTATTCCCTCAGTGCAAAGTATGGAAATGAGGAAAGTCTTTCTAGGGACTTGTTAATTAAATCTTGAGCTTAGTGACATAAAGACAAGTGCCTTCTGAATATGAACTAAGTGAATGATAGTACTGTGATCAGAACATTTCAATACAGATATTTAGCTTGTAAAAATACCATCTGCCATTGATACAATTACTGGTAAACCTAAAGTCAGTGATAGTAGTGGGACTGATAATGGTAGATTCTTAAGTTTTAGCAGACTGACTAATAAAATTAACTAGTTATTTAGACTAATATATATATATATATATATATATATATATATATATATATATATATATATATATATATCTATATATCTATGTGTGTGTGTGTGTATATGCAAAATGTTATTTTCCATGAAGTGTTTTTTATGTTTTATATATATATATATATATATATATATATATATATATATATATATACAGAGAGAGAGATATTTATAACACATATAAATGCCTATGTGTGTGTGTTTGTACACACACACACACATATATATATATATATATATATATATATATATATATATATATATATATATATATATATATATATATATATATATATATATATATATGTCTGTTATAAGTTCCATACTAAGTTGAATGGGATTCGATTATTAGTTTTAAAATGAGGGAAATGTGCTAATAGGTGAAACAATAATAACTGTACTATACCTTTTTAAAGGGTCATAGCACACTAAGGACTGTGTGTTGTGTGACACTGACAGTCATGGGGGTTTGTAGTAAATTGTGATGGGGTGAAGGCTTGTGTCTGATTGCCTGTAAAACTGTGCTAACTGTATTTAAGTCACACAGTTATTTTAGTTTTGAACCGTATGCAGTTTGCAAAAAACTGAAAAATGATAAGCAAAAGTATCTGCCAGTTGTTGTAATGATATTAGGAGAAGTGAGTCCAAAATCTGAGATACACTTCATAGATACTTTGTCAGATATAATGGGCAGATCAGTTAGCTGTGCTAGTCCATGTAAATGGATTGATTGATAAGAATAAGGACCGGTGGCTACACCAGGCAAGTGTTTGTTTCCTGTAAACTGGTATTTTCCCATTATACATGAAGTTAGCCAGGAGAAAGCTGCATGAACTTTGTCTTTAGGGTAATCTGGAGGAATATATATACAAGCAGGACTTCAGTTTTTTAACTGTTAGATGGAAATCAATTTGTGTAGTGTAAGGCAACTGAGTAGTGTGGAGGGAACAAGCGATAATGTCTTGTTAAATAATGGTAACGTCATTAGCACCTTTTTGCAACCATGAGAGTTGATTTTTTTCAGTCATAGATATTGGAAGGAAGCCATATTTCAGACACTATAAGAATAATTTGAGCATATTGATGCAGGTACATCTGGAGCTAAGTGACCTTATTATGAAGACTGTGACATGTGTGTGTAATATTTATTGCATGTTTTTTGAGTTCCTTGAACGTCTGTAGAACTAGATAGCACCACTTTGCTGGAGGGAGGTTCAGGGGATAGACTGCACATCTAAGAACATTTAAAAGTAAAAATGGATTTTGATGCATTTTATTAAAGATATTGATAATTCTGTGGCACTGTTTACATATTTTTGAACCTGACTTAAAAGTCCTAGTACTCTTCCTAATGACTGAAAGAGTAACCGAAGAAGGAGAGGACATGGAATGGTAACAAAAACTAGCCTCATGTGTTGTCTGCATGAATAAAGTCCTATTTCAGAGACAGACATAAAAAAAAACAAGGAAGTTTGATGTGACATATAGTCAAATACTCATAAAATCAGACTTCACATCATAGAGCATAACTATTTAAAATGGATCCGATCACAAACAAAAAAAAACAAACATTTTTTGCATGGGCAAGCCCCATACGTGCCTCATATCCCTGGTAATTATCTATCTATCTATCTATCTATCTATCTATCTATCTATCTATCTATCTATCTATCTATCCATCCATCCATCCATCCATCCATCCATCCATCCATATCAACTCTGAAGATCACACTGCAGTGAGGAAAGGGTAAATCTCCTGATCCTCACTGTTCTGCAGTCTTGCACAGAAGTAAAAGCCAGTAATGTGCAATCAGCTGATTTATGATCAGAAGTACAAGCTTTATCTGCATGGCAATGTGAATTTTCAATCAAATGTATGTATCCCAATATGACATAGTTATACAAAATAAGCCATGTTAGTAATTAGATGAAATATGGCCATTTCCAACAGGATGACTTATTATGATGGTTGAGAAAGTGTTAAATAAAAGATTATCTAGCATAGGAGGGGAGTGCTTTTGTAGTAGGTGGAAGACAGAGCCAAGGAAAACACCTGCATGGCAGTCGAAGGCACCGATTCTTAATCTCCTCAGTTTTTGATGCCAGTACTAAAGGTTTAAAATATGATTGAATCATGGACTCCTCAAACGTACATCACTAACTCTAGTAACTATTTACTGCACACCAGGGAAGATAGGCAGGAGCATTCACAACATTTAGTTAATGTCAGTACTAGAAGTGTAAAATATGAGTGAATCAGAGACACCTCAAAACACATAAATAACTAGCTGTTTGACTCACATTATAGGACATAGTCAACAGCGTTCAAACTTATAATTAGATAGCCGTTGGGAGATATAAGTGCATATACTGCAGTAGAAAAATGGCATGTGTTATTTCTTGTAGGAGATAGGACAGCGCAGAAAACCAATATATTAAAGGGGAATAACAAAATGACTTGTAAGGTTAGTGGAGAAACATAGCAAAACTATAGCACATAGCACAAAACTCTGTAGTATGCAGTCATCTTTATGGCAGACTTACACAGTAACAGAAAACACAAGAGAGAGAGAGCAGTGCATAAACTGACCTTCAGAGATTCACAGTAGAAATAATTTATTTATTTTTATTTCTTTATTTAACATTTGTTGACTGGGAAAGTCTGACTAGGTTCCACAGAGCCTGTTTTCAGCAGAGGCCCAGGGAGAAATGCTCTAGATAAATAAACTGTATGAAACAGTGTAACTGTAAAATAGTAGAGAGACAGTCAAGTGTAGCCTATTGCATAAAATAAGTATCAGCACAATTAGAGTATATCAGTAGAAAGCAACAGTCAATGTTTGACTGGTACAGTGTATGCTCATCCTAATATTCACAACATTTTGGATATCCTGCATGCAAGTAGGCTGTGGTAACCTAATTTCCAGAGCTTTACCATCCACCAAGGATTCACCCAATGCCATCCACAAAAGGCATTAGTTCATTGTAGGTATTAAGGGTCCATCAGCCAACACCATCTTCAGATCGTTCTTGCTGTGAAGCACATAGCTGTTTGTTGACTGTAGCACTTAGTCAATTGACCTATTACCAGAAGCAGATGAGGATAAATATCCTAAGGTTTTTCTTTAATCCTTACAAAATTGTTGTATTGCCTTATGGCTAGTGTCTGATTCTGATTCTAGTGCAGAAGACATTTCTGGTAGGTTAATAACTGTGAAAAGGAAATCCCCCACAAAGTTGTATTCTAAGTCTTTGTTTTGCTTTGTCCCAGGGCATGACATGGACATGTGTCCATATTATGTAGTTTACCTCAAGGACAATCTGTTACAGACAAATGTCTCCAGGATTTTGCTTCTAAATAAGGATGTGAGCCTGGTTTCATGATGCCATGGAATCTGCCAAAGCATCTGTGAGCCTACTTGCTTGTTTTGTTTAATCTGTACAGATTTAATTGGCTTTCCAATTCCCAGTTTTCCCAGAATATATCTGCCAGCCCAAAGCTTGCCATAGCATCTTTCAATACACTCTTACATTCATCATGATACTCTACTTTATCTAACAGCCATGTCTATGTTTAACCGTTGAATGACATTTTCATCAAATGGCTAAACATCAAACCCTGTCCATCGAATGTTCATTCAGTAAACATTCATTTTTTTCAACAGGGTATGTAACTGGTTAGCCAACACTTCCACGTCAAACACTGTTGACTGTAATGAACGTTCGATAGTTAAGGTTCAAAGTTTAGCTGTTCAATGCGAATGTCATTTGACTGTTAAACATAGACCCAAACAGCCTGTCTGTCTCTTGGTTAAAAAACATATTGAAATCTCCTCTAGATCAGCCTGTCCCCTTCTGTCCTTTCCTTGCTGATTGCAGTAAGATATGCTGCTAACTCTTCAGTCTTGTATCTGTAGGTTCATAATATGACCTCACCACCCTTTACAATTACACACAGCCTAAAAACACATATTCTTCTGCCCTCCTATGCTCTCCTTTATCAGTTATTCCACCCTGTTTCACTAAAATATTTGCTCCATTGTCCTTCCTCTTTTAGTACAAACAACCTGATTATACAGTCTCCTTGAAAACTTTCTGACTTCCCCTCCACTTAATTTTAATCCCTGCAAGAAAATGATCTCTAATTCCTATCTCTTTTCTCATACTGCAATATCTTCTCTATTAATTTGGATTATTAGTTGCCCCTGCATTCCATGTCTCCAACAGTAGACTCCCTCCCTATCTCTTCACAAATGAACTACCTACAGCACTTCAGAAGTTAGGTCCAATGGGAGTTTTGGCATGACTGTCTAACACACCCATATCCCACCCAATTCTGATCAGTCTTGACCACTATGGGACATTATCAAAGAAAAGCAGTTTGCTAGTTTTGACCAGTGGACTCACTTCCATCCATCTTAGCTGCCCTCCACTGTGTATCCATCACTCTTAATTCTGCCCTTTAATCATTAAACTCAAGTCCAAGTGTTCCCTTTCAATATTTCATTCTATATGCTCACTTAGTCAATCATATCACTGTTAACTATTTCTATTTCATATCCTCAATTCTGTCTGCAGTGCTAAATACAATTTTAAGCTATCACATTTCCTTATCTAAATCTATAGTAACAGAAATTACAGAGGCATGCCTCAACCACTGACATGCATTCACACATGCATATATAATTAACATTAAAAAGATTGCAGGCATTTAATAGTAATATTAACTGGGTCCTTCTGTCACCTTTACTAATGTTCAAGAAGATTTTCTGTTATAGTCCCTTCAATTCAGACTGGAAAAGAAAAGTAACTTTGAAGTCACAGTCAATTTCTTTCTTTCTTTCTTCCTGATTAACTGTCATTTTACCTTCCTATATGATCACCTCTTCCACATTTCTCCACATGACTGCAGATCTCAGATCATCTCTTTAAAATCAACATGCTTAAGATCTTTTTGGCAGTCTCTTTAGTTCAAACTGGAATAGAAAAGTTACTTTGAATTCATGGTCAACTTCCTTCTTTCTTCCTGATTCTTTGGCATTTTTTACCTTCATTCATGATCACCACTTCTCCATCTGTTTTCATGACTGCAGATCTCAGGTAATCTCTTCACATTCAACATGCTTCATAAAGCAAAAAAAAAAAGATGAAATACAACACTGGTGCAATACTATGATTTCTTTCCCACACACCCCCACACATTAACATTTAGGTTCTGCAATATAAGCCTTTTTGCTCACTCGGGTTCCATGGGATGCTGTGTCTCACCTATTAGAGACTGGTCTTTATTCATTCTCTGTTCTGTGTATAACAAAAGGAGATACTGCCAGCTCGGCTATCTGGAATTTTTTAAATAATTATATGTCATTTGTGAATATCAACATGATTCATACGCTTGTGTTACAAATGTTTTAGAACTGCATGTTAAGTGTATATCAAACTGCTGGTACAGAAGTGGGTATTGAACAGTGTTTGTACAGTACTGAGCTTAAAGATGTATCCACAGTGTACCCTGCTGGATTAGAACAGAAATGTATATACACTATTGCAACTGTTTAGATGTATATATTTTTACAATGGAAACTGGAACACAGGAGGTTAATTTCAGAAAATAGCTGAAATTTTAAATTACTTTATGACAGCCAGAGGCAGGATGTCTATACTAGGGGAGCTCTCTGTGTTATCTTGAAAGGGAAATAATTACTAGGTTTGAGGTGTGAAAGTGTTTTATTGTTTTATGACTTCCAGGATCTGCCTTAGATCTAAGAAGAGTCCTTGTTTATGTATTTTCACAGGTAGATTTTAAATGCTACCAGCTGCATCAGTGAATGTTTTCACCTGGGGTAGTCAGATGACAAGAAGTGATGTCATTCTGCAAGCTATCCCAGCAGTAATATTTGGATTATTAATTTAAAAACTCTCTGAGAGAGAAAGATGGCCTTTTGTATTTTGTCTCTGACCTGACAAGAACATCCACTCACCACATCTGTCTGCTTGCTCTGTAAGTAAGTTAACTAGGATACAGTAATTTCTCTTAGATACAGTCAGGAATATAGTGAAGTATATTTTAGATTTTTTTATTTATTTGAGATGGTCCTGCAATGTTGTTTTAAATATTTCCTGTGATTTTAAACTCTGATGCAACTGTGATTATTTACTGAGTATTTTCTTGTTCTTTTATTATTTATTATTAAATATAGTTACACTTTTATTGTGGCTGATGTTTGTGAGACATATTTAAGTTCTGAGAGTACTTGCATATTTATTTGGTGACACTATGGGATAGTCCTAATAGCTGTGCTCTTGGTCAAACTACCATTTGGATTAATAGTAACATTATACAGTAAGATTGGAAACCCTTTGTTAACGGCCTTAAAGTATCTGATAAGGATATGGCTGGTGGCAGTAATAACTACCTTATAGTCTGGGCAAAATATGGCATAGCTAGTAAACCTGTGCCAGCCTTTCCCAGGTGTGTGTATGTTTGTATATAAATCAAATTTCAAAGACTGTGAGTGTGTCTGCTACTTGGGTAGGGACACGAAGCACTGGTTGGACAGAGAGGGTGCTGGAGGTCTTGGCTTGGCCACTCAGCTGAGTTCTCAATTTTATAGCTATGCCAGTGGAGAGTCTTATTGGGGATCTGGAGAAAGAGGGATAAACCAGCCGCAGACTGACTGTGGTCTCTGTGTGCTCTTAAGGGAAATTGCACTTTACTGTGTGTGAACTTGTCATCCTCCCAATGTATATTCCCCACTGGTACTAGTGGTAAGGATTGAGGCTCCTTGATTACTGGGCCAGTGATGGGGTGTCACACTGTGTATTTGTCCTTAGCTGCTGTAGGCCTAGCATTTCTTTTCTTCATTCTGACTTATTGGCTGGTACTTTTGTCTCTTACCCTCTTCATCCTGACTGCCCACATCTTTTAGATCCATCTTTCTCTCATCCCATCTGCAACCACTAATTCCACTATATCTTTTGGCATTGCTTCTTGCATTGCATTGCTAGTGCCCACCAGAACCCAAGGGGAGTTGGTTTCTTGTTTACCTTCCTCTACCCCACCCTCACTCTGTCTTTCATTCTGCCTTAGTAGTGATGCAAATCTCAACACATTACACTGACTTCTTTGCTGCTTCATGAGTTCTGCATGTTGTTGGCTCTGAAGCACTTACCATTAGTCTCCTCTGCAGTCACTCATTATAAAAAAAATAGCTTTCTGTAATGATTTACACAAATACATCTTCCCATGCCAACTTACTCTCATTTCTTCAAGGTATATTAATAAAACAGTAGCCCCTGATTGCCTCATGTGTTTGCAGATTACAGATGGAAACCTGGACTTTTGTCTGCAGAAGGCCCAGAAATAGTGTTCTATAGACAATAACCTTTGATTGGCTAATAGCAAGCCTGTCTGCAAGGCTGCTTGTTGGATTATCCACTCCTCAGCGGATAAGCTGTGGAGTTTAACCAATATTTACCCCGTTTTCTGTTGAGGTCTATTGGGGACCTATGTACTCAATCTATCCATTGGTTCATACCTGACAACCTCTAAAATAAATCATAAATTCATTCTTGAATGAACTTCTTTATGTGCATCCCTAACCTTCAGTGCAATGATTTATGCAGTTCATGTCAAGGTCGGCTGTTGGTGTTATCTATTTTATTCTTGTTTTTTTTTTAATTTTGTACTAAGTGCCTGAATGTGTTCCTGCTTTTGCTTTGTGACTTCTAGTCTCTGCATACATGAATTCTGTTATTGTACTGTATGACTTATATGCATTGTCTGTTCTGCTTCACTGTTTTAACTTCTAGACAGATGGAACCATTTTCAGAAGGCAATCAAATCTAACTGGGTCATAATTACTTCAAATTTTTACTTCATCTCTCTTTTGGATAAGCAAACTCCTCTGTGACCACTTAGTATTCCAATATCATTCTATTGTCTTGTACTGCCAAACAATTTACTTTTCACACATTTAGTTAGTTTTTTTTTTCTCCTTCTGCCTGATGGAGTGTTCTTGGGATTAAGCTACACTCCCCCTAACCCCCCCCCCAACACACTCAGTCTTGTAAAATGTGATTTTAGCAATATTCATTCAAGAACCTGACAAGTTTTCAGTGATTGTTTGCTCAGTTGATAACACCTTGAAGGAATATTGCTGCAAGCTGCTTTCAACAATGCCTTAATACTTGGACTTTTAATAATCTTAAGAGTGTCTGTCTGTATACATTTTAAAAGGAATTATAAATATTTAAACTTCTGGGGCATCAAATGTCTTCCAGGTAATATAACCATTGAAGAGTAGAAAAGTAAGGCTCTAAAGCCTGCACGCATTTTCAGTTTTGTTTTGGAACTTGCTGTTTCACAAATTGTTAAATATTTTGCAACATCTCAATCTTAATTTTTGCTAATTTTATAATTGTACTCTCAGAGGTCTGAATTGATCTGTATATACAGGGAACAAACTGGGTTTCCAAAGCAGATGATCATTAATGCTATCTTGCCTTTTCACTGTTTAACAGTGGCTATCTTTCAACCTTTTGTCATGTAATTTGTTCACGTTTTTCCTCAAATTAACATTTAGTTGTCAGATTTTCCAGAGGTAATCTCTTGAGTACTATTATGATTATTTTTTTTTCAAAATCTCTTTGCATTAGTTAAAATATAGAGCAGTGTGAACTGGTGCAGAGGTCTCACTGGTCTGGCTTTTGTTGCTTATGCAATAATTGTCAGTGAGAAATCTGACAAGAAATATTTTAAATATGACTGTCACCAGGGAAATGCTACATTGGTCCAACAATCTGGACTCTGAGCTCACCAGTAGAAAATGAATGTAAATTCATGAACGTCAGATGCAGAGGGTCATTGCTACAGGAAGATAAGTGAAAAGCTTGACAATATCAAACCAGTCAGGGTTACGCAGCCAGGGTTTTGCAAGGCTGCATTAACTTACAAAGGAAAATGTTATGTTCTGAAATAAGAGTAATTTATCACAAACTAAGGTGCTGTAAATCCCATATCACTAAAAAATAAATACTAAAAAGTAATTACATGCCAAGAACTACATTTCTGCTGTCAGTATAAAACTTATTACAATAAAATATACTTAAATTACAAGTGTGCATTAGGAAAACAATCAAAGTGATGTGCATTAACTTAGAAGTCTGCAGTGTTTTGCAAATAGCATTTGGAAAGTGGTACTCCCAACTGATTTAATGTTTAAGGAATTTCAAACTTAATTTGTTTCCTTGTGTGCAAACATAGGGATGGATTCTGTAAAGCTCATGGCAAATGGCACATTATGCCGATATGAGTGCCAAACTTGCAAATACCATTGTAATATCTAAATGTACAACAAGAAACTCAGAATAGCTCAATGTACAATGGAGTATCCCAGTATCAACGGTGCACCATATAAATATGTCGGTAATCCATAAGTAATAAGAAATGGTTGTCCAATCACATTTTACCATACCAAAGTTACGGAAAGATGATCACAATTTAAACATCCTGATAGTTATATAGATATATATATATATAACAGAATCTGCACAGTGCGGTTAAGGCAGTGGCGGCTGGTGACTTCAAATCACAGGGGGGCTGCAGGAGACGCTGAATGGGTGGGGTCAAAGGGAAGGGGTGTGGTCAACCATAAAGGGGAGGAGCTATGCACAAAACCACAAAAAACTAACTTTAATTAAATACATTGCCCTGGGTGGCAAACCATCATTATGAAAGTCCAATCAAGACAAAAATAAGTGTAGAAGAATAAAAATATTTCAATGCATTGGCTGCATGACAGCTTACTTAATATCTAGATGGAAACAAAAGGTTGTGAGGCATGAAAAAATAAATTACTTTTTAAATACATTACTGGAATGCCAGTCAAAATTAAGTATAAGAAAAAACAGAAGCACTCAACTCAAACCACTTCTCCTTGCACTGCAGTTCTAATTATAATATATTCAGCTTTATTAAAGTACCAAGCAACATGCTGAAAGTAGAAATCTATGTGATGCCCCACTTGTAAAAATGTTTCTTATCCAAAAAGACCTGCTGCCTGACAACTTGTTTCATGGGGAAAACATGATAAAAGTAAAAAATGAAAAGCAAACAAGAAACAAGCTCAAGATACATTGCTTAAAGGATTACTGTACAGGTTATGGACCACACATGATTGGCATTCTGTTTAGTTTACGGGTAAAGTCTGTAGAGATGACTGGAAGTCTCCAACAAGTGTAATGAGCTTTTAAAATAATGGAATCCTGTCCTTTAATACCCAAGGCTTATACATTATCTAGTCAAGTATTCTCTGCATGGCAACAACAGAAAGGCTTTCAATGTTGGCAATTCTTTAACAGTATGCTTATTAAAGCTTACTTGCATCTTACGATGTCAGACAAGCTTACCTTATGGTCATTAAAGCATTGCTACTTAAACACAGAGCAACAGGCACTTTGAGTAATAAGCATAAATCTGAGTAATAAGCATAAATCAACAGTACAAAAATATGACAGAAACCAGACCATTCTGCAAAATCAAGGACAGATGAAAAGCCACTGTAGTACTTATGCAGTGTGTCCTCCCCATCCAAGGTAGATACAACTACTCCTTGCCTTGCTTGGACACATCCAGAGTCACTACATGGGGGAGTGGGGTGCAACAAGCATGTCACAATTTGAAATCTCTCTGGCTGACTGTGATGGCCCTGACACATTTGTCATACCTCTCAACCTCAAGAGCAAGAAATCTGGACAAAGCCATACACAGAAGTGGGACAAAGGCACAACAATAAGGACAATTTTTAAATATTGCTCTAATAAACTTAGAAAGATAATAGAATAGGTCTTGCATTAGTATGAATATTCTGAAGGGTATAAAATCTGAAACTCAAATGTCTGTCATTTTTAACTTCAGTCTTTAGTGATTTGTCACTAATTTGCCAAAAACACAATTTTATGAAAAATTGACCAAAAATGTGATGCAAAAATATAAAATAGATACACAATACAGCTTCTACCTGTCAAAGAAGGGACACTTTAATATTAGTACTGCTACCTTGAGCAGCTGACAAAATAAAAGAATCTACATGCATTTCAAGTAATCTATAACTTTGATTATTACAGTTATTTCTTAATTGTAAACCCTCCATGTTTTCTTCCAAAATTGCTATTTTGCAGAGGGATTATTAGGGAAGAGCAACATTTTGAGCCAAAAATTGGGGACAGTTGAGAGGTTGGCTATGCCTAATTCTATAAAGCAATTTATTTGCATGTACCTCTCAACCTGTTAATGCAGTAAATCTGAACAAGGCCAAATATATTGGGGCACATATAAACAGTACTAAAATTGCTCTTGTATAAATTGAGACAGTTGATAGAACGGCTCTTACTTTAACATGCATTTTTATGAAGGTTATGAAGTCTGAAACTTATTATTTAGTGACTTCTGGCAAATCATTTAGGAATTAAAACTACAAATTTTATGAACAACAAACCAAAAATAAGAAGCAACAATCTATTCATTCTTTGAAAATCTGGAGAGTTGGGAGGTATCGTTCAGCTGGGCCTGTCTGACTTTGCTGCCCTTCCGACAAAATAATGGTTGAACTGGAGCCTCTGCAGCCATTCCAATTAACCATTACTTGGCTATTTCACTCCATTTACCATAAACACTAATGTGCATACTGCTTTACTTCAATGATTGGACTTCATTTGAAAGTTTTATTTTGTATTTTACAGCACAAACATTAAGTCATCTGTTAAACAAAGCAATGCAGTCTCACAATGAAAACTTAGCATTAAAACTTCTCTGCCCTTGAAACTCACATTCATTGAAACAGCATTGAAACCCACATTCAAAGAAAATACATTTTGCCAGTGGCAGATAAAGATTAATTCTTGTTTTTTTCAATCATATCATAGGCCCCATGCATATGAAACATACATGTGTTCTTTGATACACCTTCCTCATTGTACTAAAAATTATATTCCTTGTACAATACAGTACACTTGTTAGAGGGTGTTTTAAATTTGTTTTGAACATTTTTCCAGTAAGCAATGAAACAAAACATATGCACCCATAATGGCAAAACTGCCCAGTTGAGAACATTTATCATAAAAAGTCTACTCAGACTTCCACAGTCCACCATTATTAGTAAATATACACAATTCTACAGTCCACCATTATTAGTAAATATGCACAATTCCACAGTCCACCATTATTAGTAAATTCTACAGTCCACCATTATCAGTAAATATGCACAATTCTACAGTGCACCTTTATCAATAAATATGCACAATTCTACAGTCCATATTCAGTGAATTCAGTTCTTGCTATAGCTGTCAACCTTAGCACAAAAACCTGGCCAATAATGGGGGAATACAGTCCCAAAAATAGGGACAAATTTAAAATATTCATCTTATAAACTTAGAAAATTGCTAGGAAAAAAGGTTGTGCTACTATGTATTCTGAAGAACATGAAGTTTGAAATTCAAATGTCAATTTTACTGCGGACAGAACAAAACAATTTTCAGCAGAGATTAATACTGCAGACACATCTTTGTAAAATGGCAGGGCACCAGAGGAAATCCACACAAACACAGGGAGGAGATGCAGACTCCACACAGAAGCCACCTCAACCAAGAATCAAACCAGAAAACCTATAGCTGTGAGGCAGCAATACTACCACTGCACCATCAAATCTGCAAGGAATTAAGCATTCAGAAACCTGAAGTCTGAAATTCAAATGCCTGTCAATTTTATTTAACATTTGTTAATCAGGACAGTCTGACTTGGAACAAAAAAACAATTTTCAGCAGAGGCCCAGGAAGAAATAATGCAGACATGTCTTTGTAACATGGGAGGACACAAAAGCAAACCCACACAAACAAAGGGAGAAGATACGGACCCCACAAAGAAGGAACCCCAGCCAAGAATCAAACCTGAGAACCTGCAGCTGTGAGGCAACAATGCTACTACTACACCATCAAATATCAAGCATTGCAACATTTACAAACCACAGATATTATGAGGAACAGCTCAGATCAAATATGAGGCAAAATCTGCAATTTTGTAGGAACTCAAGTCTTTAACACCTGCATACAGGGTACAGGGTTCAAGCCTGAGGTATTCCCTACCACACCACCATGAGCTCTGGGGCATTTTCTCACACACACACACATACACACTTTTTCTTCCTAACACAAAACACAATGCCTAATATATAGAACATTCCAATAGTTAATCCATTTGGAAAACAACCTAGTACTTCCAAAGCTTCACATTACCACCCAATACTCATCCTCCAAAGCCTCACATTACCAGCCAATACTTATCCACCAAAGCCTCACATTACCACCAAATACCCATCCTCTAAACTACATGGTTTCTTATCTGGGCACAGTACACTGACTGCAATATGTACTCAAAGATTAAATCCTCTTTGTTATGGGCAAATAACAACTCACAGGAGCCATTTTGTCATGCTATCAAAGCATTCAGTAGCTGATCTCAACATCAGCCTTGATGGCGCATCCCTGGCTCAACAATTTCTTACTAAATCACCACATTAGTGTCAGTGTGCAGTCCTCCTTCTCTGCCTCTCTAGTTTCCAGAAAGGAATCGCTCAAGGCTCCTTACTTACCCCTCTCCTTTTTGATCTATGTGATCAAACCTCCCATAGGCCTTCCTCCCTTCACATATTACATTATGCAAATGGCATGCTGGTATACCATTCTCTACCAATACTATAAAAAGAACTACAGTTAGACATCTTTGCACTCATCCAATGGCCCAACAACAAAAAACTCTTGCTTAGCTCCTTCAAAACAAAAACATACTTTCTGGAAACAAAGACATGCTCTCCAAAACTTCATTGCCATGGCAACTCAGAGCCCATAAAACCTCCACCATACAAATATAAACTTTTAAATATCTGGTTCCCTAGTTAGACCCATCCCTTACCTCCACTCTGCATCTTGACATCACAAGGAAAAAGATTAATTTAATCGTATTTTGGTCTTATACAATATTCTCTTTCTCTACAAATTCAAAGGTAGATATGCTGCTATCTATGCAACGGCTTTTGCTGCATTCAAGGATTCTTTATCATATATAAAAAATTAACTCACCTGTTGTCGTTGATTCCTGGAATTTCCACTGGCACTAGCAGCAATAAAATCCACGGTTCCACCCGGTCCACCACAGACTAGTCGTCTAAATAAAATAAAATAATAAACTAAACCTAAACTAAACTGTTTTGAGCCAAAAAAAAAAAAATGTTTTAACTAAGCTAAGCTGATCAAAGAAAGACAAAGTCCAGTTCCAACCAATGCCTGAATGATTCTCGCTCTTTTCCAGCACATAAAGCCCGGAAGAGGCGAGAACCAATCAGCAGCATTGAACCCCTTCCATATCTATGCGGTTTGTGAGTCAACCGCATAGATTTCTGAAGTTCTGGGCATCAGAATGATGCCTTCTTTGCTTCTCGGCTGCAATGTAAACATTGCAGCAACCCGGCAAGAATTTAAAATTTACGTGTTTTTAGTACAAAATCAGATTTATTTTATTTTTTTAACATAAAAAACTAAATAAACAACTCAGCTGTGTAGCTGAGGGGGCTGCAGTCCGGCAGCCCGATGCCACGAGCCGCCCCTGGGTTAAGGACAACTATGGAATGCAACTGACTCCGTTATGATAACCCAAAATAAATAAAAAAAATAATGGCCACTATCTCAGTGTAAGCTGCATAGCATTGCCAGGAATAGGCACAGAAACATATCAGACAACTCAACTACAGATATTTCTGTATTTCATCCACTAACTTAAAATACATGCCTCAAAGCTGAAATGCTGTTTGTTTTATGCCTCAAAGCTGAAATGCTGTTTGTTTTATATATATATATATATATATATATATATATATATATATATATATATATATGGATTCACTTTATATGCTCGAAATCCTGAAATATCAAATTTCAGAATCTTGAGCCCATAAAGTGGAAAACCTAAAACACAGAACACTCAGAAGCTCGAAATCTCGCATTTCGGAGATGTTGAATTAGCGATTCTGGTGTTGCTCTGTGTTCATGGATTCAGGTAAGTGTTTATGTTTTAAGGGGTTTGGGTAGGGGCTGTAGTGCGTGTTAGTGTGTTTTGTTACTGTGGTGTGTGTGTGTATTTGTGTGTGTGTGTGTGTGTGTGTGTGTGTGTGTGTGTGTGTGCGCGAAGGGGATGTAGCTTCTGTGGTGGTGTTTCATGTGTTTGTGTATGTAGTTCGACCTTGGAGTTAGTATATTTAAGTGGGGGGGGTAAGGGGGCACAGCCCCCCACATGGGGGGTGCAGGGAGGCTTGCCCACTGCTTGTATATAGAATTGGGTTGTGTGTTTGTGGGGAGGAAGGTGTGTGTATGTGTTTGTGTGTAGTGTGTTTGTTGTATAGAAGTCGCGATTTTGAATTTCGTGCTTCTGAGTGTTCGGAGTTTTAGGTTTTCCACTTTATGGGCTTGAGATTCTAAAATTCAATATTTCAGGATTTCGAGCATATAAAGTGAATATATATATATATATATATATATATATATATATATATATAGAGAGAGAGAGAGAGAGAGACATCACTCTTTACAGTAAACTCAGAGACACCTACGGATATCTCCATAATACAAGTATTAGTAAAACATGTCAGCTAAAAAAAAATTAAAGAGAAAGGGCAATCACTGCCACATTGCCGTAGTTTACATTTACTAACAGTGGGCTCTGGATTTGTGTAGGGAACACAAGTGACACATACACCCAAGGAAAGTGGGAGATAGAAAAGAAAATATGGGGTATGGATGAAAAAGGGTGACAAACAAGAGGGATATTGGAATAGGAAAATCTGAGGGAAAATCAGAGTGGCATGGACAGTTTTGTTTTTTCTTTGTGGGAATAGGCCCCCCTTTTTTAAGAATAGAAGGAAAGGTAAACATAGGGAAAGAGGAGGAGAAGGTAATCACAGCAGGTATACCCACAGAACAAATAGCAAAACACAAGACAGACATAGGTTGGAAAAAGGTTACATAGTACACTGCACAATACGGGTAATGGAAAGTTGACAGTCTGGGAGGGGGTGTATACCAGCCATGGTGAAATGCAGAAAAACATGTCTACCTATGCACTGTCACATTATGATGTATTGTAAACTGTGGGCAGTCATTCCTGGATGTGTATGACCAATGGCAGATGTATGTTCCAGTGTAATCAAATCAGATCACAGCACACATTGGATAAATATACACATATTCAACTGGTCCATCAGCAGTGGAGGTGAAAGCCAAGCAACATCACAGATGAGCAAATGCAGGTCTTACAATGGAAGATAACTCCACCAGACAACAGAACCAAACCTATGACCATGATTGTGGAAGGCAAACAAGCAAGCACAGTGCCAAACTGAAGTACAAGGAAAGAGCGAGGCTGAATTGTGGAGGGGTGGTAAAACTCGCTCATACATATTGCTGTCCTAGCTTTTGATGCAATAGCTCAAAATAAAATGTCAACCACTATCTGTATTTAAAATGTTTTTAAATCCCAGAGCACCAGAAGAAAGAGCCACAGCGTCAGACGTGAAATTACCATACTCTTCCTGTGCTATTCCTGCACTAGTCTCTAGAAACCAACCTATCTTGTGGAAAGGACCCTATCCAAATCCCAGCAGCTGCATTTCACAGCCTAAATCCCCTGCATCCTGTCTCAAGAAAACAGAAATATCATACTCTTCCTTTGCTATTCCTGCACTAGTCTCTAGAAACCAACCTATCTTGTGGAAAGGACCCTATCCAAATCCCTGCAGCTGCATCTCACAACCTAAATCCCCTGCATCCTGTCTGAAGAAAACAAGAAATACCATACTCTTCCTGTGCTATTCCTGCACTAGTCTCCAGAAACCAACCTATCTTGTGGAAAGGACCCTATCCAAATCCCTGCAGCTGCATCTCACAGCCTAAATCCCCTGCATCCTGTCTCAAGAAAACAAGAAAGTATGTTGTTGGTCTCTATATCCTGCCAGTAAAATTGTAAACTATTGTACTAAAGCTTTAGGGGTTCAAAAGCACGCTTTAAGCCAGAACAGCCAGCAGTCTCTACCTCCCTCTCTTAACTACACTATTACCCACTTACCTCCTAACCTTCGCAGTAACCCCTCTTACTTGTAGTCATCCCCTCCCAGTTTTATAACCAGCTAGCTCCCTCTCAAACTCACCTGCAATAGAAGACCCGGCCACTAGGTGGCACCCTTATCCCAGCCTTCACCTCCTGCTTACCATCTGTTCTCTTGTTTCCTTACCTTAACATTTCTGAACTCCCAGACCTCCTCTTAATACTCTGTCCTCACCCTTTACTACTACTGTCTACAACTACCTATTCCATCACAGACTCCTTCCTTATCTCTGCTCTTGCCTACTCCTGACTTATCCAACTTACCTTCAGTATCCAGCTCTGCTGATTGTTTCTTCTCCAGCTGCTTTACTACCTGTTTCAACCTGCTCCGTTCGCCCTGTGGGCTCACTCCGCTCCCTTCCCTACCCCCAATTCTCACCCACCCCAGGGGTCCTACTCTTATACTATTAACCCACACCCTTTCCTCCTCCCATAACTCTCAGGCTACCTTACCATTGGCCACACACCCCATTCATCCTTCTCTAACCACTCCCTATTTTCTCCTACCACACCCTACAATTTTTGTTCTTCCCTATCCACAACTACCATACACCCATACCTACAACAAGACACATAACTAATAATCCATCCAAATGTATAAACTATCAATCCGAACACACTTACACTTTCACCTGTTACTTCTACTACTTATTCTACCGCCATTACTTTTAGCCTACATACTTACCTCCTATGAACACTCATTATATCCACACCTTCATAACCCCAATAAGCTAATTACCTCTTCTTCCCTACAAGCACTCTCAAAATATGTAAACATAACATCTACACCCAGCTATCTACTGTCAAGATTTCATAGAATACTCCACATTAGGTACTACAATCATAATCCCAGAAAATCTCCACATCTATACAGAAGATTCCCAACTCCAGCCTTTCTAATACAACTCCTCTCATTAAAAGATGGAGATATCCACCCAAATCCTGACCCAATAACACTTCCTACCACACAACTCCACAATCCCAATCAGTTCAACACTCATTCCCTTACACAACAAACAAACTCTCTCTTCATAGCCCACCTCAACATACGTAGCATTAATAATGAAGTCTCACAACTCCATGCTCTCTTAGAAGTCTACTCTTTCGACATTCTTTGTTTAACAGAAACCTGGTTAAAGCCTGTAACTAAAGACAATGAAATCACCCCACCTGGATATAATATATTTAGATCTGACCGTGTAACAAAGAAGGGCGGGAGAATTGCTATCCTATTTAAATCAGGTCTACAGATCACCACATATGACCTTAAACCACCTGTAGATTCTACTGCTGAAATTCTTATTTCCAAACTTCAACTCAACACTTTAAAATCCATCTATATTATCTGTATATATCTACCTCCTGGTAATAACAATGCCACCATAGAAGATATCCTCTGCTGGCTATCACAAAACCTGCCCCAAGAAACCATTATCCTAGGTGATTTTAACATAGATTGGAACTGCTGTTGCAGCAGCCACCCTACCACCCACATTAACCTATTTGTTTTCTCTCAAATCATTACCTCCCCTACCAGGATAAACAAGCCCAATAAGAAAGAAAGTACCTTGGATTGGATTCTTATAAATAACCATCCCCACACATATGAATCTGGAGCCCTCCCTGATGATATTAGTGACCACTCACTTACCTACATTATCAGGCATAAGACCGATGTCTCCATTCCAGCCACTTTCAAGTTTATTAGGTCCAAGAAAAACTTTAACCCTGATCTCTTTCAAAGTGAACTAAGAGCATGCAATTGGTCTCCCTTAAAACACCTCCCATTGGAGGAAGCTGTTAAATACTTTAATTCCAAATTCCTCACCATTCTAGATAACCATGCACCAAACTGCTCTATTAGAATCAAAACTAAATCTACCCCATGGCCGTCAAAAGAAACAAAAAATCCGCCTCAGAAATAAATACTGGGCCAAATGGCGTATGACAAAAAACTCTGCTGACCATCAAAACTTTAGACAATTGAGAAATGACACTAAGAAAGCTATACTGACTGATAAAAGAAACTACTACTTACAGTTCCAGCAAACTAAACATAATAATCCACAAAAGTTCTGGGCAAGTATTAACCAACTACTACACCCAGGTCAATCCATTACACATAACCCACAAGGCACAGACCAGGAGAACAGAAAGCACACTGCCAATGCCTTTAATACCTTTTTCACTGAGGCCATTCAAACACTTGCCAGTCACCTGTCACCTAATAATTTCACTTTACCTATCTCTAACACAACTCCACCCCCTCCATTTCTCTTCCAACCTGTCCCTACAACATATATTCTTTCCCTTATCCAAAAACTTAAACCTTGCTCTCCTTCAGCAGATCAATTACCAGCTGAATATCTACAGAAATCAGCCAAATCCATCGCCTATCCCATTTCCATTCTGATTAACAGAACCATTAGTGAAGGACACATCCCAAGCATCTGGAAAGTCTCCCATATTATCCCCCTTCATAAAGGTGGAAACTGTACTGAATTCTTCAACTACCGTCCCATAGCCCTACTTTCACCTTTGGCAAAACTAATGGAAAAATGCATCCATAAGCAACTGCTAGACCACCTAATCCAAAATAACTTACTTTCCAGCTGTCAACATGGTTTCAGACCTTCCCACAGCACTACTACTGCCCTCCTTTCCTTTACTGACCATATTAACAAAAAACGAAATGCCAATATGCTTTCCTCAGCACTATTTATCGATCTGTCCAAGGCATTTGATATGGTTAATCACCAAATACTTATAAATATCCTCAAATCCCTCTCACTAGATACACTCACTATTAAATGGTTCCAATCCTATTTAGATAACAGGCAGGTGGTACTTTGGCACAACACTCTATCTACCACCTGCCCATTAACATTGGCATCCCTCAAGGGTCCATATTAGGTCCTCTTCTTTTCTCCATATTTATCAATGACCTTCATCTAGCAATCCCCCAAGCTACATGCATTAAATATGCCGAATCTACACTTGTATGCACAGCCACATCCACTTCTAAATGTCACTCCCTTACCCAAGAAGTATTTAATACAGTAGAACAATGGTTTACACAACATTGCCTTCTGTTGAACCCCAAAAAAACTAAACTCCTCCTTTTCAATCCTACTTGTAAGACCGTCCCAATAGATTTCTCAGTTACATCCACTAATGGTACTCCCATATCACCTGACCCAACTACCAAACTACTTGGCATTACCATAGACAACAGTCTTAACTTTGACACCCATATCAACAATACGATAAAAACCGTTAACAAAAAACTAGGCTCTCTCTACAGAGTCAAATCCTTCCTTTCACCAACAGAATAACTATTGCTTATACCCATCTAATCTCTACACTCCTCTATGCCTCACCCATATTTACTAATTTATCTAAAAATAACCTCACCAAAGTGGAATTCTCCTACAATAACATTGCCAGGTTTGCTACTGGCAACCCATTCAGAACCGACCACTGCTATAATCTTAAGCAGCTTGGATGGCTAGAAATTCAGAATCTGCTTAAATTCCACCAACTAACCATTGCCCATAAGACTCTTTACCATCCTTCCAGTACTCCTATACTATCTACCCTCATCATTCCCTATAAGAATCTGAAATCCTTGCGCTCATCCCACAAACTTCTTGTAAATACCTCTAAATCTAATAACAGAGCTTGGGACTCTCTTTTCAGTAATACTGTTGGAAAATCCCGGAACCTTCTCCCCAGTGAACTTTCCTCAGTTTCCCCCATGTCTCTTTTCAAAAACAGACTGAAACTTTTCCTAAGAACACACTGGCTATGCCCCTGTACTAAACCTGACTAATCATTTTTCTACTTTTTCTCCTCATAACAGGCACTGCCTACCCACTACTTCCCTACAACTAGCTCTACTTTCCTCACTAGCCACTTTACCTTTTTCCTATTCCTTACCCTTCTTTTCATCCCCTAAGCTTACTCATAGTGTGACAACTCTTTATTTATATAATTACACAATATGCCTCTTTTATTTTAACTTTCTGTATTTTACCTGTAATTTGCACTGTACCTGCCTACTGCACTGCAAAGTATTTCTGCCCTCTCTGTAATTTTTGCATTGTACCTGCCTTTGGCACTGTGAAGTATTTCTGTCCTCTTTGATTTTTTTCTGGGTTAACTTCTAATGTTCTTTGTAAATATAAATGTATTATTTCATCTTATCCCAGACCTTATCTCCCAGACTATAGTATATTATTAGACCTGTATTTTTAGTATTGTACCTGAATTTTGAAATGGGAGGTATTTAGACCTCTATGATAATTTCTGTATCAACCTGTAACATAATTGTATGTAAAAATGTTTTTTGCTATTTTTTGCAAGGAGCTTATCTCCCCGGGCCTCTACTGAAAATGGACATGTATCCAGTTAGACTAGCCCGGTCAACAAATGTAAAATAAATAAATACTGCAGAAGAGCAACAAATACTGCTGCATACACAAGAAGGTGTACACAGCCCAAACAAATGTGTAATGTGCATATGTTAAAAACACATGCCATATCAAAGGCAACACACAGGTGTAGATATGTATGTATGTCTGTCAGTTGTTAGTAATTTTAACAAAGGCAAACATACTATCAAAAAAATAATGGTAAAATAGGAAGGTGGGAGGGAGGTGTACAACTTGCGCCCACATCAGGGTGAAGCAAGACAAGGTAAGTTGACACAATGAGAATGCATGTGTAAAGCACACCGGGTGTTGTAGATGCCATATAGAAATACATTTAACCAAATGGAAAAATTATGTCAAATGGCCAGATGAATTGCTGATGTCTACAGAATTGAACGTGTGTAAAACACACATATACAGTAATGTGCAATGATGTAACATCAACATGCATAGGCAGGCAAGGTAAAAATTACAAGCACATATACTGTCATGCAAAGGTCAAGTAAAAAAATGCAGGTGTATGTCAACCACCCTGCTCATTATGGAGCAGAGGGCATTCCTTTGAGCATCATTACAGCAGTAACTCAGTGAATGGTCACATGTCAAAAGTACATTTGTGTGGCAGTATGTGTCCGACTATGTAATGGGTATGGAAATGCCACATACAACAAACAAGGTGTAATGTACTGTGAAAGAATGTGTTATCTGTAATATTGTCTACAGATTAATGCTACATTGATGTGTGATGTAGTCAGAAAAGGAGGAGTGCAGATAAACAGGATATTCCTGTATATGATCCCACATAGCACTAGTATTGCCAATCCATGAAACAATACCATATAATGATAGTGGGACATCATTACAACTGTCATCCAAAACACATGTGGAATTATATGTTTGTATGTTGCACATACCTGATATGGCAAAACAGAAATCCAAGGCATAGCACACTGTTACTGATGGAGTATGAACAACATATGTTGTTTGTCAGTCGCCCCAGTAACACAGTTTTTACAGGCTACCTCTTGCAGCACTGTCTGCAGGTGAACTGCCCCAATGCATGGAAAGTTGGATGTGTGTGTGAAAAGTGTAGTGTGTTAATGTGTGTGATGCACACATTGAAGCCAAAGTAAATGTCACATGACAGTAACACGTATGCATGACAGATGCATGGTATGCATGCATAAGAGTGCATATTCAGTTCAACCAATGAAATAGCAATCACCATATTGGCAGCATAACAGAGACAATACTTATGAACCAGAGGGACCAGGCTGATAGGGTTCAGACTCCCATATGATCTCATGAGTTATTGCCCTGAATGAATTTTGCACAGCCTGTGCCATATCCTGAAAGAAGAACTCCATCATGTCCCTCATCTGTGTTCAGAATACATCAGTCATGAACTCCTGAATCTTCTCCCAACAATCTTCTCGATCCTCGTCATGTTGATATCTCCAGGGTGTAGGCAGGATGGCTCAGGCAGGAGTGGGTCCAGGATCCTCGGCATCATTGTAATCATCATCATCACCAACATCCTCAGAAGACTCTGACAGTGGCTTTGCATGTGCCCATAATTATCTTTGGATCAGAGAATGTCCACGGGTCCCATGACCCAAGATTAATTACAAAACACGACAGAAAAAAGAAAATGTCAATCACGCATAACAGCCTCATGAATATGACAGGCCAACACAATATGATTAGGATGACAATTTACACAGGGGCTGACACATGACTATTATGATCACAGTTCCTGTGGCCCTATATATTGTAGTTCTGAAAAGGGCATCAATATTCTGGATATAAATAGGATCTGCTGGAGAGATAGGTATGTATCCCAGAGACTACCCTGTTTATGGAACAGGCTGCCCATTCATGTGAATCAGAGTTCCACCCTAACCCAATCCAGGTGCAACCTGGACAATTGGATGGGAAACCAGAAATTCATCCCTGGTTTGGCACCCATGTCTCTAATGGACACGGGTAACCTGTAAATGGTTAATCTCTCTCAGGCCCATGCTTACACTTATCAAAGATATCAAAGATTTGGGATGCATGGCTATGCTTAAAATGGTCCTTGTGATCATTAGCCTAGTAAACACCTATGACCCTATGAACAAAATAATAAATTACAGCATAATGACTTCCTTGTTTGCCAGAACTTGATTGAATTAGTACTGAAGAACAACTATATCTATTGTGGTAGAGAATTTTTTCAGCAAATAATGGGTGTTGCTATGGGAGCTGCATGTGCCCCCACATATGCAAACATAGTATTGGTAATTTGGGAAGAAAGTACATCCATCATTCAGAATACAGAAATTGTTGGGTACAATATAAAAGGTACCTGGATGATATATGCATTTTTTTGGATAGCTTCAAGAGACAAACTCAGAATTTATGGTTTATTTAGGGGAGACTACAGATTTTTTTAAAATTCACATATAATTTCTCCCATGACATATTGAATTATATAGATGTATCCATACACAAGATTAACGGTGGGTTCAAATCCAAAATTTATAGAAAAGAAACCTTCTCTAACGCTTACTTTCACTACACAAATGCTCATCCATCTCACCAAAAAAAGAAGTGTAGTAAAAGGACAATATGTTAGATGGAGTAGAATGACATCCATGGAAGAGGATTTTGAAGAAGAATGTAATTTTTGGAGACTTTGGGAGAAAGGAAATTCACCCCGGGGATCACGTCAGTTGCCCTGCTAGACATGGGTCCAGGGAAGTAAATAGTGTGGGAAGAAATAGCCAGGGAATTGTTATGGCTAGGCTTGTATAGGCCCTAGGGCTGATAGCCTAGTACCAACCTATGAACAAGAGAGGATACCCCCAGGGGTTAATACAGGAAGTTAGAAAAGAAGTAGAAGAAGGAAGAAAGGAGAGCCCATTTTAGGGGAGAGAAATGAACAAGATATGAATAAGATAAGATAAGATAAAATATAAAGATAAAATATAATATATAATTATAATATTATAATAATAATAATATAATAATTAATATAATATAATAATTATATAATTATAATATAATTATATTATATTATATAATATACATACTATAGTATATAATATAATAATAATAATTAATATAATAATATTATAATTTAATTATAATTAAATAATTACAATATAATTATAATATATAATATAATATAAATATAAAGATAAGATAGATAAGATGACAAGAGATGAAGCACGTAAACAGGAAACAAATGGACAAATAGATAATGTGTATAATACAGCTTTTATAACAGACTATAATGGAAATGCAAATAGTATTAAAAATATTATAGAAAAAGAATGGGAAAGGTTCACTGTACTAACAGATATAAAGGAAGTAGTCAAGACACCAATTAAAACAATATTTAGAAAAGCACAAAATTTGAAGGATAGATCAGAACAAGATAAGAACAAGAAGAACAGCAAATACGTTAAAAGAAAAGGAACATTTAAATGTGGAGCATGTTCTCAATGCCCATATATTTGACATAAGGAAGTGGTTTATATAAGTAGTAGAGATAAAATAATTGAAGGGAAGAAATACTTCAATTGTAATACATCTGGTATAGTTTATATTGCCCTTTGTGAAGTTTGTGAAGAATTTTATATAGGAAAAACTGAATGTAAACTTAAGAAAAGAATATATGAGCATTACTATGCTATACAGACTAAAAATGAAAAAAAAAAGCTTTGTATAAACACACTAAGTTTTTATTTTTTGTACTAGAGGAGATAAAAAATGCCTTAAGGGGAGGGCCATAGGAAACAGGAGTATAATACAGAGAGTTATGGTGTCAAATTACATTGGAAGCCAATAAATCCCCTGGCCTCAATGAAAATATTTCTATAACCCTACTTCTTAAAATGACAGCTGCAAAGCTATAATAGATGAGTTTTAATACAATTTTAGGTTTCATATATGTTTTAACCAGTAGATATGTTTTTATGTAGTATAAATCATTAAATTAGCTTTCTTTGACTTTATATTATAATGATATAAATTGTGTGTATTTTATGTAATCAAAAATTATATTCCAGTTTTGCTTGTTTTTTTTTTAAAAGGAATATTATGTTTTTCCAGTAGATGGAGCTCTAACACTGGAAATGTGCACACCAAACACTGCTGCTATAGTTTAAAGATTTGTTATATTTGAAATGATTGTTTATTAAGTACTTGTAATGGTGCTGCGGTAGCGTTGTCGCCTCACAGCAAAACGTTGTCCCGTTCGATTCTCAGCTAGAGCGTCTGCTGTGTGGAGGCATACATGAATGGGCGTGCCTTCGTTGAAGGTTGTGCGTCAGGGCTGGTAACTCGGCACGTAAAAATCCACTACCAAACATTAGCAGACTGGAGTTCCGCTGTGGCGACCCCTAACCGGGATAAGCTGAAAGACACAACAACATGTTTTGAAACTAGCATTGCAATTGGCAGAATAGAGAACTTAAGTGAATAACGTTATGGGTATATACATTTTTTAGTAGTATGAAATGATTAATTGCATTATTTGAGCAAGCTAGGTTTAATTTTAAAGTTTATTGGTGGCAACAAAATTAAAGTATTGATCTTATTGGTCGAAGAGACAATTAGGCATATATAAGGAGTAGATCATTGTGTGTTAATGGCATCTGATGAAGTCTTATTTAAAGATGAAAACGCTGTGTAATAGTTAAGTGTTTATCAGAGTACATGGTATATTTGTGGCTTTAATAAACACAAAGTGAAGTTTTCATCACTGGCGTGTTGGTGTGTTTCCTCCTACCGATTGTCTTTCTTTTGGAAAGGTGGTAATTAAGTTTAATTCTGAAGCGGGTTGTATATTTGATGTTACGAATATTTGGCAGGAGATTGTTCCAGGCTTGTGTGCTTTTATACAAAAGTTTACCAATGTTTTTGTTGATTTTATAGATATTGAGGAAGTGTTGGTCAAAGCTGAGTAGAGTTTGAGAGGGGGTGTAGAGGGATATAAGAGGGGAGAGAGATGGACAGGCTACGGGTTTGTTTAATAAGGTGTGAGTGAATTGCAGTTGGTAAAGAAGAAGTAGTAGGGTGAATGCAAACAATTGAAGTTGTTTTAAAGTTAGGCAGTGATGGGATTTGTATGGTTGATTGATAGCAAATTGAGATATGTTGTTATAGGTTTCATCCAGTTTGGTTGTTAAGGTTGAGTGTAGAAGTGTGAGCATCAGACAGGTATACAAAAGAGAGGGTAGGAGGAAGGCCTGTGCCATAGAGGGTTTGGAGTTAGAGGCTAAGATTTTTTTGTTTATATAGAGTAGACACATTCTTTGATTTGTCTTTTTAATACAATGTTGTATATGGAGGTCAGATTTTAATTGGTCATGAATTATAATACCAAGGTGTTTAGTGTGAGAGTCAGCTTTGATAAGGGTATTGTCATGTGATAAACTGGTAAAGGTGGTTTTATGGTGGGGGAGGAATTTAAGGAAGAAAAGGAGGATTTTGTTTTTTTGGGGGTTTAGGATAAGCTGATTATCAGTTAGGCATTGTTCGACATTGTGAAACATGTTTTGAGTGATGGAGTGGAGGTGAGAGATGCCGTCAGAGCAGGAAATAAGAGTAGAGTCATCTGCATATTGTATCAGGGAGGAGGTGGTGCAGGAAAAGTGGGGGTTGTTTGTGAAGATGTTGAAGAGAAGAGGTCCCAGAATGGAGCCCTAGGGGACACCAGTCTGGATGGGTAAGAAAAGGGAGCAGGTAGAAAGCCATATGACTGACTGTAGCCTATTGGAAAGGTAGTCTGAGAGTCAGAGAATAGCAGAGGATGAATGGTTGAGATCAGCTAGTTTAGCTTGTAGATTAAAGTGTGAGACGGTGTCAAAAGCTTTTGAAAGATTGAGGAAAAGACATGACGCCAGTAGGTTTTTGTCTCTGGCCTCTGCGACAGTATGAGTGAAAGAGAGAACAGTGGTGGATGTGCTATGGTTTGGCCTAAAGCCATGTTGAGTAGATGTCAGAAGGTTTTTGTCTATTAGATAGTTAAGTTGATTGTGTATGCATTTTTCTAGGATTTTAGAGAGTTGTTAGAGAATGGCTATGGGGCTGTAATCTGTATGTGTACAACTGTATGCATTATCTACTAAAATAATTAGCAATAAGTAGCCTGAAAAATCAAAACATTGGTAATATGCTTGCTGAACTGCTACAATCAATTGGATATCTACTCAAATGTCAGTTAACCTATGCTATAACTGTGTTTCTAGAAAAACACCCAAGCGGTTGGAGATAGATGCAGAACCGATGCTGTCTTGCATGGTGTGCTGAATATGAATTGATGCAATCAATTGGGTATCTGCCTAACTGTCAGTAAACCATGGTTACAACTGTATTTCTACAAAAACACTCAAGTGGTTGGAGACAGATGCAATACCACTATTGACCTGAAGGGCATACCCCAGTCTGCAAACAGTGACACAGCAGACACCCATTCACTCTGTGAATGGGCAGACTATACACAACAGGTAAATCTCTAGAAATCACAGCCAGGCATACAAGTATTTTGCAGGAACCACCTAACTACCAGCTGGCATTACTCATGTACTTCCCCTGACTAAACTTAAGTAAGTGCTCTCAGGTAGCACCTCACATACTCCAGCAACTGCTAAGTTATTTCTGCAAAACTTTACATAGCATGTGTGTGTGTATATATAACACATTTGTATGTAACTTTCTAAAATGCAAGAACTTTATTTTGTATATATTGTACTTGAGGAATGCTACTCTGATTTCTTTCTTGTACTTGTAAACTACTGTTTATGTGTTTCAAGTTATTATTTTGTCTTGTATTTCACTGTACTGCTTTTTTACTCTGTGGAGCTCAACCCCCCCCCCCCCCCCCGGCCTCCACTGAAAATGTGCAAACAGCCTAGTCGGACTATTCCAGTAAATAAATGTGAAATAAATAAATAAAAAGTGTACCAGACCAGGCATCATAAGCACAATTCTAATCACTTAGACTTGTATACAAAACATCCAGTAAACAAGATATGTGACAGATGGGTCTGCTTCAAATGACTGAAAACTCAAAATACTGAATTTAATTTGACCGAGACGGTAATACCTATTTTTCAAAATATTGAAAACTCATTTGACTGAGTCTCATTATACTGAAAGCTTACAATGCTGAATTTCAAAATACTGAATTTTAAGCCGTAGACATGCACACTTAAAACACCAATGACTAACTCTTTCCAAAGCTTAAAAACTACTTACTTACCGTCTTAACAGAAACTGGACAATATAAAACCAAACTTGGTTGGGGGCTATGCCACCCCCCACACCCCTGAATTATATCGACTAACTCCAGGATTGCACTATAGTGGGGAAAAGGGCATATACCTTTTACTTACCTTACAGTACTGTACCCACTGTCAATACTGCCAGGAGAGCAAGAAACGTCTGCCATATTACTGAAGATACTTCCCATAAAAATGTAGAGAGACATACCCACATTTAGAAACACTAAAACACTATTTTCTATGCTACTATGAGTATTCTGACAGTCAGCACTTTAAGTTACAGTAATGTTTTTTTTTTTCTCTCAAGCAAGTCACAGATGAAGGGAAAAACTCATGTCTGTTGCTTAAAATTCACTAGTTTAAAATTTAGAATTGTAAGCTTTTAGTGTAATGAAACTCAGTCAAATGAGATTTCATATTTTGAAAATTAGTCATTGTGGTCTCAGTCAAATGACTGTCAGTATTTTGAGTTTTCAGTCATGTGAAGTACACCCGTGACAGACATACCATTTCAACTGTTATTTATGGTATGGAGTACATTTAAAAAAATGTGTGCTGAAACAATGGCTGAATGGTATACAAAATATCCAATATTCTTAGATTTTAATCACAGTTGTAAGCACAGCTACTGTGTGATAATTTCACTTACCTTACTGATGCATGATGGGTATTCCTGCATTCTAATCAATATATATTATTGTGAAAAATATAGGCCTGTAAATAGGGGAAGATGCATTTCAGTTCATAAAATAGGTAAAATAATGAACACACCTCTCTTCTTCTGCTGATCCTAAAGCATGTGATCCACTTGATGCAAATGACTGTTCCGGCTGTGATCCTCCTCATTTGAAATTAAAAAAGAGAATGTCTGAATAATTTGTTCCTCAAACAACACTGATATACATTTCTCAGCACAGTTTGTAGACATTTCAGTTCTGAAAAATATTAGATAATCACAACACACAGCTGACATTTTTACATTCAGGTGTTAATATCTTTGAACAGAGAATGAAGGACATAAGATGAAAAACTGCAACCACAATCTACATCCAGACTCTAACCTTGAGAGCTACTGGTATACCTAATAGGTCTTAACTGAATGCAGTGAAAAGACTTGAGGTTATAACATCATCTGGATGGGGGGGGGGTGTACTAATAAGGATCTTTGCTTAGGATTGCCAAGTATGAGCATGTGCTGCTCATGTAGCTAAACAGCTGGAAAATTATATTCATGTTAGCCCTGTGTTCAAAAACCAGAACAATATTGGGGGCATACGTTCCTCAGGCAGTGTGGCAGTGTCATGTAGCATATGGCTTACGTGAACAGAACCATACCTGTTGCTGTACATTATGGACACAGTACGGTAAGTGTGAGGACCATGATAATCCTTGCAAAACTGGACATCACTAGGAAAATACATAAATCTTCTCTATTCTGCATTTCAACTCTTAGTCTGCCCATACCACTTCCTCATAATTTGAGGGTGATTTTTTTCAATTAACTTTAATATTTTATGAGAAACCAGACTTTCATAACACTTTAGCAAAGTATAGAATATTAACAAAAACAATTGCTCAGCCTGTAACAGGATTTAACAAGATTTACTGCCCCCATGGTTAAATAGCTGCTGTTAATTAAATGTTACAGATTTGTTAGTAAGAATTTGATCAATAACTGAGTTATCCACAACTATGGTCAAAATATATGTTAATCTCAGTAAGTGAAATATGCTTCTATAAATAAATGCTATGGGTATATTAAAGCAAGATAAAATTTTCCGATATTAGTGCCCCCTCTTTGGATTTGAACACACAGCACAGCAAAATGTAGACACAGTGACCTGCTTCCTTACAATCTGAGCTAAAAGCCAGAACATGCCTTTTTTAAAGAAACTAATACTACTCTACAATCCCTATTATAAGAAAACTGATGTTATGAGAGCATTATAGGTTATGGCCATATTCATAGAAATTCAAAGATTAACTCAGTGAGTAGTTAGCATGAACAACATAAATATAAAGTATTGGAATGTGGTACTTCAAAAAAAATAATGTTATCGGTGAATTTAATCAGTGTAGCAGGTACAGATGTATGTTTCCCCTGTGTGGATTGGAACCCACAACATGCCAAATTTTAGACATGCTGGCTGGTTGCTGCACAGTCTAAGCTAACTTTCAGCAAAGGTTTCATTTTAGATAAAGGCTACTGCAGGTGTTTATTAGAAGTCCTATGGAGAATGCATGAATATGGAAAATGTAAGCAATTATTGGACTTTTTATTGGAAAGAGATAACAACTATCAACACATAACTAAAAACATATGAGTAAGCAGTCGGACAGGCATTACTTTTTAAATTAAATAAATGTGTCTGTGTAATTTTTTAGGAAGAATGATGTAATGAAGTGACGTTATATAGGCATTTTTATTCCAACTTAAAATGATGCAGTAGGTGACACTGTGGGACTATAACAGAAAATTAAGACGAGCGCAATCATCCACGGCTTATGCGCTATAGGTGTCTGTGATGCACATGGACAGTAGCTATGTGAAATTATGTAGTTGGATGTTGTAAAACATATGTATAAAGGACATAATTATGGATATTATACATATTATTAAATAAATTAACAACATGGGAAATTAACCCATCATTAATAGGATAGTATTTACCAAGTCCACTTAATTATCCACATGAGCCAGTTGCACAGTAGTTAATCCGTGGTTATAAAAACATCTGTTTGATACATATACAACAAAGAAATAGCTGTAAAATCCATAGCAATGCTCAGGTATGCATGGAATATTGATACTGTAGGGATCAATGAGCTGCCTCTACACCTCGGCAACCCTCCTTTGCAGGTCATCATAGTGGTCATGAACCTTATCCTCTATCGATGCTCCTCCACGATCCAGTTCCAGACATGAATCATGACAAAGTTCCTGGGTCTAGTTTTCATCCTGTGCTCCAATCCATTGCACACAGTCAACATCTGGGTTGTCTCCTTATCAGTCCACTTGGGCGCACGGACACATCTCAGCCTCTTGAATGTAGCCATCATGATCCTCAGGTTGAAGATGTCTGGAAAATAGAAACACAGGGAAGTGCTCACTGAGGTAGTACTCAGTTCACAGTTAGCAATGGTCTGATCAGTAAATGTATCAAAATCAGTATTTGAAAGTGGCACTGATGTCATGTCATCAGATCATTGGAAGATAACGGGCACATGCCACACATTGTACCATTTATCAGTACCTAATGGGTGTTTACACAGTACACATGGGTATTTCGGCACATGAAGACACTTTATGCTGATGTGAGTGAGTGGGATTCCAAAAACGTGAATTTTAATGAACCTCATTAATTATGTATGGGACAAATTGTACTTAAAGGTGGGTGGACACAAGGTGCACTTTGATTCTATGATTCGGAGAGAGAGGTACATTGGCAATTGGTAGCACTTCTGT
Organism: Protopterus annectens; assembly: GCF_019279795.1. NCBI lineage: Eukaryota > Metazoa > Chordata > Ceratodontiformes > Protopteridae > Protopterus > Protopterus annectens. The sequence continues at coordinate 340,697,359 of NC_056748.1, read as the reverse complement.
TATTTTTTTTGTAGGCACCTTTATTGAATTATCACTTGTGACAGGCAAATTTACATTTATACAAAACTAATCAAACTGTATTAACAATCATGTCTCATATATTGCTATATATTATATACTTAAACAACATTACATAAATTATTCAATTCGTGCCCCATTTTTTAAACAAGAAACATTTTTATTAAACCATCACTTACAACATAAGCAGTCATACATTTGTATAAATGAAAACAAATCACACCAACACAACACAATCCTAGTTGCAAGCATTTTACATCACAAACCATACTGACACGCTCTCAGCTGCAAACATCATACATCACTTATAATCTACCCAGTCATTTTCAGTCAAACATTACATAGCTCATTTAAGTCCTGCCTTCTTTTAAACCTCATTCCTCTCCTGTATGTATTGTTCCCACAATTCCCATTTTTTCCAACGTAGTTTAGTCCTACCCTTTTCTAAACACCTCAATTCCAGTTGTTTTATCTCGGTTGCTATATTCACTATTTCTAATATAGTAGGTTAAGATTTTGATTGTCCTTTTCTAGTAATTGCTTTTTTGGCAGCCACCATAATTAGACACAGCAAGGCCTTACCATGTCTAGGCAATTCCGATTCTGTATCACAGTTCAGAAAGATCATCTCCCTCATCACACCAATCCACCTACTCAGCATCTCTGATAGTACATCCTGCAGGAAATCCTTAAAGTCCACCAACCCACTGCACTCCCAGAAAAGATGTTCCCAAGTACCTCTTTCTTCCCTGTCACACCTCCAACATTTGCTGTCTACCCGAGAAAATTTCTCTGGAGTCTACTTGGGGTATAAAAATATCTTTGTAAACATTTCCAAGCAAAAATCCTAAATTTTCTAGATTTTGTTGCATATTTGGGAGACATGCATATATCCTCCCATTGTTTCTTTGTGAATTGCTTATCCAGTCTCTCTTCCCAATCCTTTCTAATCTTTTCCGATTGATTCTTATAGTCCTCATGCAATATTTTATATGCTGTACTAATTATTCCTTTTTTAATGGCAGCTTCTGTTCTAGATTTTACTAAAAACTCTACCAGTGCTGTTCTTTCATTTAGGACCACCCCCCCCCATTAGTTTCTCTTTGCCTATACTCTGATATCAATCCTTGATAGGGAAGGCAATCACTAACCCGCAGTCCAAATAAATTCTTGACATCTTCCCATTCTATTACCTTTCCCTCTCTAGTTATTTGCTCCCAATACCTTAGTTCCTTTGCAAGTTTTCTCCAGTAAATTCCAGTCCCCTCTTGCCTGTTGTCTGTATCCCTAATTGCAGTCATCCCTATCGGCAGAATCTCCTTTCTCCATTCCTGTGTTGGCTTAGTTCTTAGAATACTTTCTGTTACTTTATGGACATAATATTCTATATGATTACTGTTATTATCCTTAAAGGCCTGCATCCAAAATCTCAGTCCCTCCTTGTTTCTTGAGCTTCCTAGCATTTCTGTTTTGGTGATTAGGAAATCTTGTAAAATTAGTAATTTCAGAAGTTACGTTTAAATTAAATTTTACTGAAAATGATATCTTTAGCAGTAGTTGTTATAAGTTACTGGAGTAATGCTGTCTTGAACTTTATGTATGCAGGTGTTCTTTTAAATAGTTCCATTGCAAATGTTAACAGTATATGAAGGCTGATTCATGGATTATCCGCAATTTTTACTGGTAATTCATTGCACAATGTGGTGCACATATTCTGACACTATCAGCATGATATTACAGATATTTCTTAATTCATGTCACCTAAAAAAAATTTTAAAAATGGGGTCAATATTATAATCTCGACATTACGGAACATTTAATACAATATGGTCGACACCATATTATCAAAGTTCCGTAACTTCGAAAATAGAAAAAAATATTAAACATCAAATACATACCCTAACGGGTTTAAGCAGGTGGGGCAAGCACCCCTGCATATATCAACTCTGACATCGCACTTTAACGTAGTATGGTGCGGAAAGGGAAGAGTTCCCTTTTCTACACTGTAGCGCAATTTCGGAGTTGGTATATTTAAGTAGTGGGGGGTGTGGGGGATGCAGGGGGGCTTGCCCCCTGCCTACACTTGTTAGTTTTTTATTTTTTTGTACAAATATTTTTATTTTGTTTCGATTGTTTAATACTTCGATGCATAAAGTTTGATGTTTATGCATTTGAATGATTAAAAAGTTGAGATGATAATATAGACCCCAAAAAAATGTGCTGTTGCTTTTATGGATATGTCTGCAATTATGGTTCTTAACAAAAGTATTATCAGTACTGGCTCAATATACTAAGCAGCCATACTGTCAGGGGCCCTGCTGGGGATAGTGAGGTTTGCCAACACTTTCTATAAGTTCTTCAAATTATTTGTTGTAGTATTTGAATGTGACATGCAAGCATACTCATGGGGCATGATGCTGTTGTCTTTGGACCTCCAAGTAATTTATATTTATTGTCAAGGGTTCTAATCCCTTTTCATGATCTGTAAAGATATTGCAAGTTATTTTTATTCTACCAGTGCTGTTAATGAAGGCATTGTTGTTACTTGTAATATGTCACATTAGTATTTATCACACACAGTGCTATACAGACATTTTCATTGCACAGGAATGCATAATGTTTATTTGGACATATGCTGTTTACAGAGTGACATGCATAAGTGGGCTCAAACATGAATATTATCATGCGAGTATCACTGTCTTTCAGATAGCCAACCATCCAGAGCTTATCCAAACAATTCTATCTCGGTTTGTTTTTTTACTGTGGAGTTGACTGGTAAGAGAAGTTTTATTTCAATTTTTATTTTATTTTTACCACTGTTTTTCACTGATTGTAGGAAGGAGGGGATAGCTTGTAGACATACCTCCCAACTGTACTGAATTACTCAGTTTTTACTGAGTTTTGGGGTCCAAATAATGGGGTGCCACGATTCCTGAGTGGCACCCCTTCATTTCTGATTTTTTCAATTTTTTTCTTTTTTCGTACTTTTTGAGCTGATGTCATCACATGCATGATGATGTCAGCTCCATCAGCCTGTCGGAATTGAGCTCAAGGGCTCACATGCATGCATTTCTGGCTGGTGCAGAAATGAATGGAGGTGCTGCTGGTGGAGTATGGAGTTGAATTTATCTGGCGCTGCTGGTGGAGTTATGGAATTTATCTGCTACCTGCCTCCACAGAGCTTGTAAGTTGCTTATTAGAGCATTTGTTATATCTAGACTCAGAGATGTGTGTTGCTTTATACAGAGCTTTACTGCTACCTACCTCCACAGAGCTTGTGAGTTGCTTATCAAAGCATTTGTTATATCCAGACTTGGAGTTGTGTGTTGCTTTACACAGACCTTAGCTTAATGAGATATCTGCACAGAGTTGCATATTGGAGCGTTAGTTACTATATCCGGAGTATCTAAGTTGCTCATTATAACTGTAGCTTAATGAGATTATCTGCTTGCTATTGCAATTTTCCATAGCTTAGTGAGATTATCTGCTTATCCCAGAGTATCTGAGTTGCTTTGCTGCATTTAAGGTATTTTGTGTTGCTCGGTATATCCGGAGTAGTGTGAGTTACTGTTGCTGGGCTCATCTGCGTTTAAGTGTGTGTGTGTGTGTGTGTGTGTGTGTGTGTGTGTGTGTGTGTGTATGTGTGTGTGTGTGTGTGTGTGTGTGTGTGTGTGTGTGTGTGTGTGTGTGTTGGAAAGGAAAAGGCTGAGAGTAAAGTGAGTGAAATCCTGAGAAGCCAATATTCATAATTCTGCTCTTCACTTATTCAGTGTGAAACTTATTTGGGTATAGTCAATGTGGGTTATAGTGCAAGACAGCTGTGCTCATTTCCTACAAACTGTTAAGACAGAGTATCTCCTATACAAATATAGCTTTCCTTGGCATGGTTTGTACACTTTTTATAGACAGTAATATTAAGAAATCCCAGTAACTGCTACACAGCTGTACATGGAAAAACAATTTTTGTCCAAAGATACCAAAACAAAACTGGTAAAATACTTATTCTAGCAACATTCCAAAATTATACAACAAGCAGTGTTTAAAAATGTGTCTCTGATTTTTGCCGTTTTGCCCCCCCCCAAAAAAAAAAACTGAACTTGAAAAGTGCGAGAAGCCTTTGGCTTACACTACTGTCATTCAATTTTATATATATGTATGTATATATATATATATATATATATATATATATATATATATATATATATATTTATAGTTTGTGTGTGGAAGTAGACTTTTATGATGGAAATGTTCTGAATTGAGCAGTTTTGTCATTATTGGTTCATGCATTTTGTTTCATTGCCTACTGGAAAAATGTTCAAACAATAAGTTTAAAATGCACTCTAACTTAAGTGTAACAAGTGTGCTGTATTGTACAAGGAATATAATTTAATAAAGTCAGGAAGGTGTATCAAAGAACGCATGCATGTTTCTTGTTTTTTGTGCAAGGGGCCTATGATTTGAAAACAGCCCAGAGTAATCTTTATCCACCACTGGCCAGATGCATTTTCTTTGGATGTGGTGTGGGTTTCAATGAATGTGAGTTTCAAGGGCAGAAAAGTTTTAATGCCAAGTCCATTTTCATTGTGAGATAGAATTGCTTTGTTTAGCAGATATCTATTAGTGTTTGTGCATTGCTCTATAAAATGTAAAAATAAAATCCAAATAATCATTGTAGAAGTAAAGCAGTATGCACGCATTAGTGTTTATGGTAAATGTGGTGAAATAGCCAGGTAATGGGACATTGGAATGGCTGCAGGGGGACTCTGGTGCCATATTTTGGTTGTCTGTTCTTCAGTTTGCATTTGAAGGTTGGTATCCCACAATTCCATCAGAGTGGACGGGGCTATGCAATAATGTATGCAATTTTTAAGCTAATCACAGTACAGATTTCTACCTATTTTTCATGGGCCTTGTCCAGATTTTTGATATTTTCAAGTTGAGCGGTATGCTTGTAGATAAGAAGATTTACTTTGATTTATATTCTGCTGTTTTAACTTTAATTTTCACTGTTGGTTTGTTAGGGCTACATTTTAGACAGGCAAGCTGTAGTCATCCCAAGGGGCCCAGTGAGCTATAAATTCACACAGACTGCAGAGAGGAGAATTCAGAGCTTATCTAAACAGTCCTATCTTGGTTTGAGATTTACCGTGGAGTTGACTGGTAAGCAAAGTGTTATTTGAATTTATATTTTATTTTTTACCACTGTTTTTCACTGTTTGTAGGAAGGAAGGGATAGCTTGTAGGCAAGAAGATTTACTTTGATTTATATTTTGTTGTTTTACCTTTAATTTTCACTGTTGGTTGTTAGAAAGGGATAGGTTTTAGACAGTCAAGTTCTAGCCATCCCAAGTAGCCTAGTCAGCTATAAATTCACACAGCACAGAGAGGACAATTGAGAGCTTATCAAAACAATCCTAACCTGGTTTGTGATTCATTGATCTTTACTGTTAAAAAGAAGTGCAACTACGAGTGATAGCGAGCAAAAACTACTGCGTGCATTCACTCACGATGTAACAGAATTACAGCTTTCGTCTGAATTTCAGAGCTTGTATGGTCAGAACAACAACTTTACTGTACTTAGTATTTATTTGTATATTGCTTGTGTGATTTTTCACATAAAATTTTATTTAAGTTCTCTTTGATTTCTGTGGTTACTGATTTTGATTATTCTTTTCTTTTATAATTTTTATTTGTTTGAAGCTGAATATGGATTATTTAAATGGGTGGGTATGGCATTAATGATTTGTTATAGCACAAATATCTTGTCCAGTGTAAGAAATGGTATGCACATTTAAAGGTAATACCTGATAACACTGGTGATCTGTGTTCCTCATGTAAAAAGTTGGATGATCTGCTTACCATTACTAGAAGTAAATTTAGACTTACTGACAATGACTGGCATAGCTTGGAGAATTATTGTTACATATATTAATGACTGGACTGGTGAGATAAATAATGTTAGACAAAGAACAAATAGAACACATTTAGGAAATGATGTTTCTATTGTCTGTAAAGATCATTCGACCCCTATACAACAAGATGATGCTGTTGACAACTTTGGAATTCTGGATGCAAGTATCCAGCAATTAGAGGATTCAGAGTATTTAGAAGGAACCAAAAAAAAAAGAAAGAAAGAATTCATAGGTTCATAGGTGTGTACTAGGCGGAGCCTTTACAAGCCTAGCTCATAGAAGTGCCCTGGCATCATGCCACCCAACATTAGTTCTCAGTGCCTCTATCAAGTAGAGCCACTGGAGTTATCCTCGGGGTGAACCTTCTGTTTCCCATCCACTCATCAAGATTTCTCTTGAAGAGGGACAGCGAGGTGCTCAGCTTGACAGGTATGGGAAGTCTATTCCATAGCATGGCCAGTCTCTGGGTGATGAACCTGTCCCTCCAGCATGTTCTGTTGATTGTGGTAATGAGGTTGTGGTCTCTGGAGTGTGTGGTGTGGAGGGATTGGGATTTCTTTAGATGTAGCATTTCTAACAGAGCTGGGTCAGACATGGCTTTGTAAGTCAAGCAGAGATCGCCTCTAAGTAGGCGATATGAGACAGAGAATAGCTGGAGTCTTTTCTGTATGTCAGTGTAGGGCATATGTTTAATGCCTAGGATCCTCTTCATGAGGTGCACACAGGTCACAACAAATAACAAAGAAGGAAAAAATTGATAAATGTCTGTAACTTAAAGAGAGTACATGCTGAAAAGGACAATGCTTTGTTATGTAACACACAGATTACAGGGAATGATACCTTTTTTTAATCAGAAACTTTAATTCTACAGAAAATGCATCCTTTTTCCAAAAGAGAAAGTAGAAAAAAGTGGCAAGGGGCAGGTGAAAAGGAAGAAATCAAAACTGAATGTGGAAGGACTGAAGAACATTACTTTAAGAAAAAAAGAAGAGAAAGACAGGTGCTGACTAGATGGCTCAAGCTGTGATTGTACAATGCCAGCTGGATGAAATCTGTATGCATGCAAAGTTAATATCCAGTGAAAACAGTGGGATTAATAATCATGGACACTTCTGGGGTATGTTGCCATGATATTTGTTATGCTGCCATCTGCTTCACACACAACTTGGAAGTTGATGGATGTCCATCCCTTTCAGTTTATGTATCGGTTTGCTTCACGATGTACTGGTGTCTTGATAGGTATGTATGTGCAATCTATTGCACTGAGTACAAGTGGGAAATTTGCAGTGTTATTGAACTGGTGCATTGCAGGTCTCCAGGCCATGGGGGTGGATTGAATGTGTATGAAGTCATCCATTTTGTTGCATAATGCTTCCAGGAATTTTGCCAGGTTATGGAAGACAGCTGTCTGTGATACTGTCACAGTATCCCCGACGTGTCTCTGGAATGTCCCAGATGCAAGTACACCCAGGCTAAGACACACTTTGGTTCCAAGGTGGATGGGAATTCCTCACAGGGTCTGCACAGACAGGTGTGCAACACACATGTTGCAGACAGCCTGCACCAGTTGTCTGTCAGTGTCTGCTGATAATTTACTGGTCTGACAACTGATTTACTTGCAGCCTTGCTCTGACTCTAGCTGGCTGCCTTCAAGGATGCACAGCCACAGCCTCATTTATGGCTTGCATCACTGCAGCCTGTTGCAGTATACTAACAGAAGGTTGCAATTTTATATTTTTGGATTTTTTTGCAATGGATTTTACTGTAATCCGTAGTATTTGCTTGAATTCCTTGGTGTTCAAAAAGTATGCGCCAACTATTTCAGAAATGGAGTCAGCGTGGCTGTTTATTGCATTTGTATTGCATTGTGTATGCAGAATGTGTTTTGCCATCAGACCAGCGTGCACAGAATTCCTAATTGTCCAACACCGAATTCTTAAGTACTTTGCCTACCTTCAGCATGTCATTTGGAATAACATCCACATTGGGGTGCACTCAAGTCTTCCTTCAGCCTGCTAAACTGTCCACAAATAGCTTCTGTGAACTTTATAGAATGTAGCCCATAAAGTAGTCAGATGTCATGTTAAAGAATTTTGTTTGTAAATAATATGTATGTTCCTTTTTTATTCCAAAGTACTAAACTGTAAGACTATAGAATGCGAGAAGAGATTAAATAATTGCTTGATGGTGTGTAGAAAGTACTACAATATTGGATTTAACAATTTAAAATACAGACTGATAATTAAAAACAAGAACTTTCTAATTAGATATAAATGCACAATTTATGTTATAAAGCCAAATTAACATTAATAATTATGGCATTTGCATTTACAGTTACTGGCAGTATCATCGTGTTAAGTATTGTCAAACTATGGCACCTTGGCATACATTTCAAAATGACCACATGATTAAATATTCTTCAAATATTCACTTGAAGGTGGAATCTCTCAAATATATTTAGAACTCAGAATAAAATACTGCATTTGCTATGTAATGTATGATTTTCTTTCATCTGTCATATGCTCTCATGAAGAAAATTGCTTTAAAAATTTGTGGATGCATTCTTTTGACGTCTGTATTGTTCCCTGACCTGATAGAAAACCATTCTTATTTCAGTATGGATGTGTACAAAATATATTAAATTACACAACAGTTACATCCTGTTGGAAATATTGTTCACCTTCTCATTACATTAATATATAATAAATTATAAATGAAACATCACATTTTCTTGTTTATTGTTAATTATGAAATTATTGCAGAAGGTGTGGTATTTTGATAGAAAAGATGTTATATAGCCTGAAACAGGATAAGTACAAATTTTTAGTAAGTTAATATAACCTCATTTGTAGTAATTAATGATTTGCAGTATACTGAAAGTTTCAGAATGTGAAATTCTGAGTAGTAAAAAAAGGTTGAACCGGATTAATAGGTTTCTTTATTAAGGCACCATGGCTAAATGCCTGGCAATGGAGTGAGACACTGTGTCTTAAAGACAGCATGAACATTATAACATAAAAAGTTGTTGACAAACAGAGAGTATGTAATCTGGTGCAGTACAATGCTTCTACATGTCACATCAAGCACTTGCAAATTCCATGTTTGAGATGTATAAATACATTATGAAAGACACAGTCAATATAGAAGGAAGATTTAAGAAACTCGGCCTGTCACTATCAGTACAAAATGACAACATGTTTTCCCTAACCACTACATTACAATGAAAAATTAAGGTAATTTCTCACTTTTGACTCTTTCCTTCTCATCCCACCTCCTAGTACTGCTATTAAAAGATACCTTTCTGGCTCTAGTTAACCTCTTACTTCTTTCAGCGACATCATTATGTACAGTCTTTGCTTGTAAATGCAAGTCTTTCTATTTTGTGTGACCACTTCTGTGTTATCATGTTCTGTTATACTTTTTCACCCTCTTGATTTATACCGTGTCTGATAACACTGAAATATCTTTTTTTAGATATCTGCTTTGACTCACTACCTAGTATATTTTTGTAAGGTGTTTGTTTTAGCTGCAGCTCACCCTCCCCACTCCTGCTTTGCAACTCTTCATTTCTTGTAATCATGAGAAAGGCATGTCCTCTAATGCAACACTTGAACAACTATGCAAAAGCCATACCATTTAATGATACATCATACATTAACTGGCGTGGTCCTTTTATACACTGTAGAATATGGATTGGTAACAGCCATTGGTGACTCATTTTATGAATTCTCAAACAAGTTTTTATAAATAGAATAGGATGCAGTGCTAGAAGGACTTATTTCAACTGCAGCAGCTGAATGAAGCTTAGTCCTTGTCTTTCCCGACTGATGTTAGATCACTTTCATAAAGTCTCAGTGCAGCAGTCTGGATGGTATGGTAAGAGCCCATCATTTATACCTAGGCACAGTATAATTTCAAACTCTACAACCAAAATGATATACAGCATATATTCTTTACTCTCTATTACACCACAAGAAATTTTATCAATCATCTTTAGTATGCATTCTAGATCCTATCTTTAGCAAGAAATAAACATAACAATCCTGGCCCAGAAACCATAAAACCAAACATTACCAATACTAGTTATCAGTGTAACTTGTAAACCCCGATACTAGTTATAAGTGTAACTTGTAAACCAGGGCTACAAGTCATTAAAAGTCTGACACATAAACATGTACAGCATTAATATAAAATATGCTGGCTTCATGGCACAAAGTGATGGAACTGTGACTGCCAGTCAGCATAGCCACATTTTGTTAATGGACACAGTCCCTGAGGAGTTAGTTGTGGTGTAGGAATGAGTAGCAGTTTTCCACCTAGCCTATTTTTGACACAGGGAAGAGACTTCAATATGAGTACGTCAACAGTATAGATTATTGGCTACAGACCTGCCAGACAGTATGGGAAATGCACCAGCAAATCATCCTCAGACAAGTTCTGCCCTGACTTTTTTGTAAATAGACATGGAATAGAATGGTGATTAGGTTAGAAAAAAATCCAGCCTGCCATTAGAAGAAGGTTCATTTTGGTTCTGCTGTTGCCTCAGCTGATAATATAGAGACAGATAATCAGTGGGAGAATGGAAGAATGAATGAGTCAAAAAGAGTAAGAAAGGGTCTTGGTCAGTGTGAGGTGGGCTTTACATCAATCAGTCAATGTTTGTTATAACAGGCCTACTTAAATATGTGTTTTATTCATGTATTTATTATTTCAGAAAGAAACAAAGCAGGCTCAGAATAATAAAGTCCTAACATGCTGTCATACATATTTCACTGTACAATTATATTCACACTTATCAGTATGTTGCATTTTAATGAGTTATTAATGTATACAGTTTAAAATGAATCAACTAAATTTGTATCATATCCAGCAGGAGCTATCTCTATCATTGTAGGGTCAGTTCCTAATCAGTCAAGCCAAGGATCACAGTACACCACAGAAATAGGCCTTTTTGAAAGTGGTCTAAAACTGACAATGTTATGTTGTCCTATTTTACCTTCATTCTTTGCTGGCTGGGTTCGGAACTGACTCGGCCTTATACAAAAGCTCGAGAGCTTCCAACGGCTCATGGCTATACCCTATCCCATGATGCTCAGGGAAGATTACCCAGATCTCATTTGTTGCTAAGAAAGACTGGGTGCCTCCTCTAAACTCTGGGCTAAGTGGAAACATTTTCTTCTTTTTCTTGCATTTTTCTTGTTTTTTTCAAACAAATATTTAGTGTGTATATTGCAGAGTTGCTTATTAGAATTGTTTGATAGATCCTTTTCTTGTTCGTTGTTGCAATTGTACTATTTTTGTTGGCTGTTGTCTACTGCTATGCCCATTTGTGTTTTTCTCCCTATCATGGTCCCAAACTCTTTGAAATTAGAGTTTTTTGGGTCTTTTTGCTGTTAAAGCTAATTTTTATTTTTTATCCCTTTATCATTGGGTAGTCCGTTTGAGTTAGAGGGCTCTCTTCAGCCCGTTTAACTTACAGGGCTTTCCCTTCCTTACCCCTTTCCTTTTTCAGTGAGGAGTTTGTCATTTGAATTAGAGACTTTTCCTCTTGTTACTACTTCCTATACTTGAGTTTTTTTTTTTTTTTGGTTGGTGTGTTAACTTTATATAGTACAAAAAAAAGTTGTTGTGGCTTTTTCTTCTGCTTTTTGTGGTAGAGTTATCTTAGTTTTTTGGCTTCTTGTTGAATTATATCTAAGGATACTAAAGAAACAAAGCCTTTGGGTTTTAAAAATGTGACAAATGCAGTCAGAAGATGTATTTGACAGATGGACACACCAGTTATGTGAATTGTTTAGATGCTGTCCACCTACAAGAGTCATGTTCATTCTGCCATGCATTCAGCTCTAGAGTTTTAATGGAGAGAAAGAATAAGCTGATAGTTAGGGGCTTCTTGAAGGTACCTTTTACTGAGCTGTAGAAGGGAATTACAGTTCATCTAAATCCTCCCATCAGTCTCCATTTTCAAGACCAGAGAAATCTTCAAAAAGATCATCTTCCATGGCTCCATCATCGGAAACTATGAAGAAACATGCAAAAGAGTCATCTGCAGACCCAAAGGCTTTCAGGCCTGAGAAAACTACCCCTTCAGCTCCCCTAGTGATTTCAGAGCCAACGGAGTTCCATCTTTGGAGCCGGTCCACAGTTCTGGAACTGGTTTCTTCCGTGTTGCATTCTCCCCTCCTTCAAGTCAGTGAGATCCTTGACCCTTTCCTCTTGGTCCTCCATGAGCCTTTCAATGAAGATGTGGAGCAGGTGATCAAGAAGCTTTTATGGAAGCCGGCGCTGGCCAAGATTCTGGAGACCCTGACCCAAAAGGATTCAGAGCCAACCAACATCACTTCCCCTTCATTGATTCCTCTTCTGACCCATTCATTGGCTTCAGAGCCAGAGTGCTTGGATCCAATTGTCGTGGAACCGTCAGTGCTGAGACCTGCTCTGGGTTCTTTGGCCCCAACTACCACTCCGACTTCCTTGGTTCCATCAGATTTCAAGAGGTCTAGGAGCCGATACTCCCCCCATTGGGTCCGGGAAGGTAAGTTGAGTTGGATAGTTGTCTGACGCGAATCTGCCTCTCAAGACTTTGGTGCGGATAAGCTCAGTGCCTAGCCTCGGAGCCCATCATCTTGGTTTGGGGGGATTCTTCTGATTCCTCAGAGCCGTGAACTCCCTCAGAGTGGGGCCATGGTGCTTTCCAGGTCATGAGGAGAGTGCTGTCACCTAGGATGGCTCCACTCTCAGATCCTAGCACTCTTCCCCCCCCAGAGCACCAGAGTCTGTCTCTTTGCCATCACTCCCTCCCAGGCGTGGAGACCCAAAGTCCCAGGATGCCTCACTAGGCGAAGCCATCTCTTCCAAAACCTTTCCTGAGTACCCCTCTGAGGAGATCCTTCAGAAGAGGTTATGTAAGAGGAAACATCTAGACTCACCTGAGGCGTCCATCACTTCAGACATGGACCTTGATGAGTCAGAAGGGTCCCCATGGTCATCCTCTGAAGATGTCTGCTTTGCGGACATCCTAGAAATCCTTAAACAGAGAGGTGTCTGGAAGCCCATTAACCCTTCTGAGGATGAGTTTGTGTACCTGGAGGCTTTTGGGTCTCACCCCTCCACCTCTTGGATGACTCCGCCTTTCAACCAGCTCATGAATGTAGTCAGTCAGAAGGCATGGAGCTCTCCGGATTCAGTAGAGACTGTTCCTAGAATGCCAAATAGGTTCATCACTGCGCCTGCAGACAGGGATTTTCTGAGTAAAGGTGTCCCAGTAGATGCTATGGTGGTGGCGGCAGCCACTAAGGAGGAGTTATCTGAGTCAGCCTCATCTGTCCATCCACCGAATAGTCTTGAACAATGGACAGATACGGAACGTGTATGTTTTCTTCAGAGTACTTTGCCTTTCGGTCACTGAACTATCTAACCCACTTCACCAGGCTTCAGTGGGATCTCCTGAAGGAGCTAGGAGATATCCTCCAAGGTTCTGTAGCTCCGGGGGTCTCAGACAAGGTTACCTTCCAGCTCTCCACCTTAAATTCCATCGTGAACTCCTCCATGCAACTTATTTCTTATGCAGTCGATGGAATGAGCAGGGCAGCGGGTACAGGAATTTCCTTAAGGAGGCATTCCTGGATGCACTTATGTGATTTCATGGAGCCCTTCAAGTCTTCCTTTATTAAAGCCCCTTTCGACAGCTCATCCTTGTTCGGGCTAAAAGTTAAAGACACCCTGACCAGGAGTGAACAGGAGGGAAAGACTCTCTCTGCTGTGGGAGTCTGTTTCTCCCTCCCTACCTGACCTTATCTCAAAGGTCAGAAGGGGGCAAAATGTGGTTTCGTAATGTCCCAGAGAGCTTTCCCAGATGCATGTGGTGATTCTTCCCCCAGGGGCAGAGGTGGAAGTAGCAATGGAAGACGCTGACCATGTAGCAGAGGGAGTCCGCAAAACCAGGGTGACAGGGATGCCTTCCTGGGTAAACTCTTTCAGTGTTCCTGAGAAGAGGCCCACCTGTCCATCTCTGGAGGCAGTCATTGTATCCAAGTGCCTGGCTAGAGATCATAGATGATAAATGGATACAAACGATCATATCCAGAGGTTATTACATAGCATTTCCCTCTCCACCTTTAGAAAGTAAATTAGTCCCAGATGTTCCACCCAGTCAAAAGGATCATGCAACTCTAGAAATATAAAAGTTACTAGAAAAAAGAGTCATCCAAAATGTCCATGCAGACCAAATTGAATCCAGAACTTACTCAAGGTTCTATTTAGTTTCAAAGAAGACAGGGGACTGGAGACCCATTTTGCACCTTGGCAGATTAAACAAGTTCATCAAGAATTCGAAGTTCCAGATGGTGACACTGCAGTCTATACTCCCCTTTCTGGGGAAAGACAATTGGATGTGCTCGACAGACCTCCAAGATGCGTACTATCACATTAAAATGGACAGGTGATCCAGGAGACATTTGTGCTTCCGGCTGGGAGACAGCCATTATTAGTTTTGAGATGTGCCCTTTGGTCTCACTACAGCCCCCAGAGTGTTCACCAAATGCTTGGCAGTACTTACGGCTCACTTGAGGTGTCTAGGATTCTGGGTGCTTCTGTATTTAGACAACTGGCTCTTAACCGCCACCATCAAGCATCTACTAACAAGAGCGAGAGACATCACTATTCACCTTAGCTCCCAACTAGGCATCACAATAAACTTCAAAAAATCTGTCTTGTTGCCATCACAGCATATTGTATTTATAGGGACAGACTTAGATACAAGAGAAATGTTGACCAAACTTCCAACCAAGAGGATTCAAACCTTACGTCTTCAGGTCAAAAACGTCCTAACCAAGAAGAAAGTACAGGTGAAGGTTGTTTTGAAAGTTTTGGGCACCATGGCAGCAGCAATAATCTTGCTACCTTTAGCTTGCTTACACATGAGGATCCTTCAGTGGCTATTATTCACCCATTGATCTATGCAGGAGATACCCATGTCTCACATAATTATCATAATGGAATCCTACAGGAAGGATCTGCGCTGGTGGCTTCAATCCACTCAAGTGACCTTAGGTTGACCTTTTGTCCTTTTCCAACCCGTAGCCACAGTGACTATGGATACTTTCCAGATGGGGTGGAGGGGCATTATCTGGGGAAGACTGTCCAAGGTGTTTGGCAGGAAAATAAGTACCACTTGCATATCAACGTCCTAGAGATGAGAGTGGTGCTGTTGGCAATGCAAGCATTTCAGAACTCCCTTCCACTAGGAACAATTGCAATTCAAACAGTCAACATGTCGGTGGTGTGGTATGTAAACAAACAAGGAAGAAACAAATCCTACTCCTTATATCGCGAGGCCCAGAAAATATGGCAATGAGGAGTCTATTCCCAATACTTTCTGATAGCAATTCACATCCCGGGGAGGTTCAGTGGGATAGTGGACAAACTCAGCAGAGCTATTCTGATGCCTCACGACTGGTCGCTAAAACAGCAGGTCGTGGAAGCGATTTTCTGCAAGTGGGGCCAGCCTTTGCCAACCTCCTTGCCATGTCCATGAATGCCAAATGCAGCAGATTCTTTGCCCTGATCCCCCCTCTGGGGGAGTCACCAAGGGATGCACTTGTACACGATTGGCCCTCTGTCTCCTCTACGCCTTTTTCCCTGATATTGAAACACCTGCAGAAAGCCAGCATGTTGAAAAGCAGAATAATACTCATTGCTCCATACTGGCCTCATTAGATTTGGTTCCCCTTTCTGTGGCCCCATCTTCTGGAGGAGCTGTTGATTCTGGACCCAGTTCCAAATCTCCTGACCCATCCCTTCAGGGTCACTCCATCCATCTGTTCAAACTCGCTGATTGACAGCTTGGCTGTTCCAATTCGACAAATAGCCAAGCTTCCTGATATTTCTTCTGCAGTAAAACATATATTGATTTCATCTCATAAGCCTTCAACCAGAAAATTATATTCTAGCAAGTGGAAAAGATTTTCCTGTTGGGCTTGCAAAAATCATATTCATCCCTTTACTGCCACCATAACAGCCGTATTAAACTTTTTGTTTAAGCTTTTTAATGAAGGAGTGGTGGCAGCTACTATTCAAGTTCAATTAGCTGCTATATCTAACTATCATATTGGGGAAATGGGTCTAAGAATCATGTCCCACAGACTTTGTAAGGCTTTCTTGAAGGGTACTTTTTTACTGAGGCCTGCAGTAAAGGAACCTCCAGCACAATGGGACCTAAATTTTGTTCTATCTATGTTGATTCTTCCTCCCTTTGAACCCGCATCCTCCTGTGACATGAAGTTTTTATCATGGAAGACAGCACTATTGGTGGCTATTACGTCTGCTAGATGAGTGTCTGAACTTCAAGCTTTGTCAGTTTGTCCCCCTTACCTGATCTTTCACAAAGATAGTGTTTCCTTATGAACCAACCCCTCTTTTTTACCAAAAGTGTGTTCAGAAGCCAATTTAAATCAATCCATTGATTTGCCCATCTTTTTCCCAAACTATGGCAACAAAGCAGAGTATAAATTACATCAGTTAGACATACATAGATAGTTACATTTTTACCTGCATAGAACAAAAGAATACAGAAAATTGGACCAGTTGTTTGTATTCTTTTCAGACAAAAAGAAAGGAACCCCAATATCAAAAGTCACTGTATAACTTCCAGGGAAAGTGAAAGGCCATTCCACAAGGGCTATGTCTACCTCATATGCCTTTCAAGTGAGGCTGCCCATGGATTCCATTTGTGCAGCAGTAACATGGGTAAGGCCTCATACCTTTATCACTCATTACAAAGTTAATTTTGCCACCAGGAACAGGGCCTCTTTTGGGTCTATTGTTCTGAAGAGTTTTCTCCATTGAGACACCCAAAAAAGAAGGTGCTAGGGACACTGTCCCAACCAGCAAGGAATGAAGGCAAGATAGGACAACATAACATTAAGAAGTTATGTAATCACCATAACGTTCCATGTTTGTTGTCCATCTCACCTTCATTCTTGCATCCCACCCTCCTTACCCCACCTTCTCTCAAGGATGATCAAGCGGTTCTTATTAAGATTGGTTACTATGTCTCTGACTCCTTTCTTGGTCTTTTTTATGATATGGTTAAATACTACTGTATAATTTTTATGGTATCTGCAAACAAGATCTGGGTAATCTTCCCTGAGCATCATGGGATAGTATAGCCACGAGCCAGTGGAAGCTGTCAAGCATTTGTATAAGGCCGAGTCGGAACTGATTCTCGGTTCTGAACCCAACCAGCAAAGAATGAAGGTGAGATGGAAAACAAACATGGAACATTATGGTGAGTACATAACTTCTTAATTATCTTGTTTGCACCTGATATAATCCATGTAGAACAGTGATGTATACGGATGGATGAACCATTCTGATTCAGGTAAAGTCCTGTCTTGTGTCCAGGTCCATTTGCTTCACCCTTTTTGGAGCCCTGCAATTAATGAGCTACAAGGAAACATACTCTTCTTATTTTTGACATATATCAGGGAGATGGACAGATGAATGGGAATCTTTCAATGCAATAAGTAAGTTTTGAGGAGAATAGGAAATTCCACTTAATCTAAGACTTTCTGATTCTAGGTCACTCTCATTGTCTATGAAAATGGAAAGCCTCAGTGCTCCCATGTCTCCAGTGCACACAGTCGACTCCACAAAGCAACTTGGTGAGTCTGAATGATGTGAATTGGCACATGAGCAAAACATTCTTCTGAGTTGCTAAAGCATGCCACACAAATTCAAAACTTGTAGAATTTCACAGGCTTAAATTCACTGATTGTTACAGAATACTAGTGGTAACTCACAACTGATCCCATATCATAATGGCACACTCCTTTGAATTTGTACTGTTCACCGAAATCAAGTCATATATGTGGCCTATATTCATCCCGTTCTCCTGGTCCAGCTAACATCACAGTTTAGAAGTGGCCTGTACCTGAAATTCCTTCATCATGCTAGACATACTTTGTTCATCTGCTGCAGTTTGGAGGCTACTTCATCACTCATCTGTGACAACAGTTTGTGGATATCCTTATAGTCATTATGTCCTTCACAAACCCATCAGGGAAACTAGTACTCACTGATATAGAGATGAGCTGTTCAGATTCAGGTCATGATGCAGCACAACTGACATGATGTTTGCAGTGAGACAGATAGTCAAGAAGCTGGAGATGAGGAATGAGTCTAACTAGGCACTCCTAGACTTGAGAACTCGTATGACAGGGATTTGAGCAGTACTGCAATGGTTTGAAGTCATGGGCGCATTGATAGAGTTAGTGCAAGCTATGTACAAGGACCGAATGACACAACTTCAGTGTTTGGATTCACAGAAGGGTTCACAGTGGGAGTTAGTGTACATCAATGTTAAGCTCTGAGCCAACTGCTGTCATACTTGTGATGAACTGCATTAGCTAACAGGTTGGATGGACAGATCATCAAAGTTGCTGTACGTAGATGATGTGTTATTACAAGCAGACCCTGAATGGGAGGTTCAGCAAATGATAGGGGAATGGAAATTCAAAACTAAAGGCACATGGGAAGCTGACAAGGCAACTGGTATGGCTACGAATGAAGGAAATTAGAAGAAGCTGAATGGAAGGGAAAATATTGACTTATTGTTTATTTTCAGAGGTGATCCTAAGAGTTTCATGTTACTTTTTCAATTGCAATACAAGTAATAGATTTGGCATTAATTTTAAAGAAGGAATTGATAAGGACAATGTTTTTTAGATTTGCAATTGTATAATGAAAATTATGCTATGCGTATATGTTATTTAGGAAGAAAATGTTAACATTTTCTTTGCACCAGACTCTGTGCCTTCCAATACATATATAAAAGGTTGTCCATATGAGAACCAGAAAACTTTGTAGTAAGTTGATGGATTTTTTTACAAGAATTTTATTATTTAGCTGTCCGTTTTTAAAAAGAGGTTATTAAGCAGATGAAGATAAATCAGCTTATCTAGAAGCTAGTTAACAAAGCAGAAATTAATTACTTGATGTCAGAATATCTTGCAAAAATAGGCAGAAAGTTGGTTGTAAGTAACAGGGCAATGTTTTCTGTAAAAGAATAGACATTATTTTTGATGATATTTATTTATTTAAAAACATTGGCATATTTTGTTTGTTGGTTCTAAATTTCATGGTTTAAAGTGGTATGGCCTGCTGTGATGGGTGGAGCAGAGATAGTACTGTTAGTTCACAGCAAGAAGTTCTCGTTTGATTTTCTGATGAGAGTGTTTTCTATGGAGAGTCTGCATGCCCTCCCTGCATTTGTATATATTTTCTGTGGGTGCTATGGTTCCATTTGACATTTGAAACATGCACTGAGAATGATAAAAAATCTAAATTGTCTCTGTGTGTGCTTGTCCTGTATATGTGTGTGTGTGTCTGGGATACAGAAGAAAGGTTTGGCAATCTGCTTCTGTTCTCTGCTTGTCTAGTAAACTCCATGGAAGATGACAGTTGTTCATGGGGTTGTAATAGGAGTCAGATATGACTTTTAATCATTGATAATTTCTGCAGTCAAAACCTAGACTGCTGTTAAGAGATGCATTACATTTCTAATTAAATAACATCTCTAGTATGTACTATTTTTCTGCCTAGTAATTGCCTACTAAAAGTCAATTCAATTGAAAATTGGAAGATGGCTAACTGTTCAAGTATTGCATGAAAATTCAGTAAAAATAAAAATAAGTATGCATCATACATGCTGCACATACAAAATATTTACCATTGCATATGGAACAGTATAATTCTTGAAACTAGATAATACATTCATAAGCCAGTTAGTAGTATGGCAGTCTTGGTCCTCCATGGTAATTTGGTACCCTTCATTAAAGCAGTGCACTTGCTGATCCATAAAGTAATTCTACTGACCAGCAGTCAGACTTGGGCTATTGTAGAAGGAAACTCCTGTGAATTTACTGGTACCACCAGGAGATAAAAATAGGTGGATTCAAGTAATATCTGGAATAAAATGAGAACCCCCCCCCCCACATTTTATTCTGTGTTACACTGTGATGTTTAGTAAAGCCCTTAAAAGGGTAGAGGGGAACTTTCATCCGAAAACTAAGTTCCAGTGAAGACCAGTGTCTGTTGTCTCCTTTAATGCAGCATAATATATTTGGGTCTATATCAGATGATTGAACTTTCAAAAGTTTGACTGTCATATGGTCGACACCATATGATCGAATTTTTGAAAGTTTGAATGTTTTAACAGAGATCTCCGTACAGAGTGGAATGAGAAAATTTCCCTTTTCTGCACTGTAGTGTGATCTCGGAGTTGGTATATTTAAAGAGTGGGAGGTGTGGGGGGGGGTTGCCCCCCCTTGCTTAAAATGTTCAGGTAGGTTATTTGTGTAGTTTATTTTTTTTATTAGATTTTCGAACTTTTAAAAGTTTGATCATATGGTGTTGACCATATGACAGTCGAACGTTTGAAAGTTCGATTATCTAATATAGACCCAATATATTTCATACTCATATTATTCATAGTCCTGCAAAAAAACCTGGGAGATGAAATTGTCATCAGTTTTTATATCTCAAAATACTGAAATCTTGAATTTCAGTATTTCGAGATCATAATGTCAAAAGTGCAGTTTTTGTCGAATCTCAGTTTCCTGAATGCGTGATAGGTGTAGTATGGAATGTACGTGATTGTGTACTGTCTCTTTAAGGGTATTGTGTTATGGTGGCCGATGTTCGTTTATGTATGGAAATTCAGGTAAGTGTATAATTTTTAAGGGTTTTGGGTAGAAATGTGTTTGTTTTTAGTTTTTGTGGGGAGTTTTAGGGGTAGGTTGGGGTACGTAGTTGAGACTGTATGTGTGTGAGTGTTGTATGTGGTGATTTTAGTACGTATGTAGTGTGTGTTATTAGTGAGGGTAAATGTGACTGTGATGGGAGTGTAGGGCAGGTAAGAGTGCGTTTGTGTTTTTCTATTTTTTTTTAGTTAGTGCGACCTTGGAGTTGGTATATATAAGTAGCGGGGGTGTGGGGAGTGCAGGGGGGCTTGCCCCTTGTAGAAACATATGGTGGTGTTTTTGGTTTTAGTTATGTACTGTTTATGTTTTGTTTTGGGGGAGGGTTGGACATTTGTTTTTGCTTTATTTATTTTGATATTGTGAGTGTTCATGATTGTGTAGCTTTGTGTTTATGAGGTTTCAATGTTTTAGTCTTGAAATGCTGACAGTCAAGATTTCAGTATTTCAAGATTAAAAAGTGGACCCATATATATATATATATATATATATATATATATATACATACATATAATACACACACACACACACACACACACACACACACACACACACACACACACACACACACACACACACACACACACACACATATCTATCTATCTATCTATCTATCTATCTATCTATCTATCTATCTATCTATCTATCTCTATCTATCATTCTATCTATCTATCTATCTATCTATCTATCTATCTATCTATCTATCTATCTATCTATCTATCTATCTAATATAGTTTCCATGTTGTTCTTTGAGTTCCATATCATCTGATCAGAAATGGCTTCAGAAATACTTAGCAAAACCTGACTGACTGATCCCATCAATGAACTGCATCAGGCAGACAGGACTTGTGGTACTCACAGTGCATGAAAAGGAGTTTTATCAGGCCAGTTTCACTTAAAAGTTTTCAATGATTTATGACCAAAAGGATATTGGGATAATGAGTGAGGATAGTTATATATGTATATGTGAGGTAGACATCAACAGTGGGCTCTGCTGCTGGAAGTCCAATAAATACATATGATTATATGACCAATGTGCCACATTTGTGACCCTCAGCTCATAACTACTAAAGCATCAATAACAGCTTTTTTCATGGATTCATAGGTTATCACTAGACTGACGACCCAAGGGGCCTTTCTAAGCTAAACCAAGTTTTCCTGAAAGAATAATGGTGTCCTGCATCCAAATAAGACATTAAGGGCCAGGCATTTATAAGCTACCTCTGTCTATGAGGGATATGGGTGCCAAGCCCAGAATAAATTTCCTATTCCCCATCCACTTGTCTAGGTTGTGCTTAAACTGGGTAGTAGACAAACTTAGCTTTACATGGATGGGATGCCTGTTCCATAAGAGAGGCAGTCTCTTGGACACATATCTGTCTCTCCGGCATGTTTTGTTTATGTCATAGAGAAAAATTCCAGTCCCTAGACCCTGTATTTGTGGTACTCTTTGACTTATTTAAATGTAGGAGATTCATAAGTGTGGGGTTTGTGGATGCCTTGTAAGCCAAGCATAGATCATCTCTCAGCAATCTATAGGAGACTGAGTAGAGGGAAAGAGCATTCTGCATAAGGCAGGTTTATTATGCCTTATATTCCTTTTGTAAGGAACCTTTGAAGTCACTGTAGTTGCTGCATATGCCTACATACCGAAAGGAGCATTGTACTCTATGGTTGATCTGAGAAGGGCAGAGTACAGTGGGATTGTAACCTGCTTGGACCTAGATGCCATGCCCTTACTTAGAACTTGTGCAACATAAAAGGATTTCCTCACTGCTGTGGCCATGTGGTGGTTGAAGGTAAGGCTACTGTCTGCATGAATACCTAGATCCCTGACCACTGGGTCGACTGTTAGTGGTGCATTATCAACATAGTAATTAGCCGGGATGGCTGATTTCCCAAAGGGTGCAATTATGTATTTCTTAGCACTGAGTTTAAGTCCATGGCTTTGGCACTATTTATTAGTCAGAGATAAAACCTTTTTGAAGAATGCTACTGTCTCTAGGGGAGTCGATGATACCCCCCAGCTTGCAGTCATTTACAAACATAGTCAGTCATAAACCTTCAGCATTTGCTTCCATTTCAGAGAAATAGATGCCAAAATGGAGCAGGCCTAGTACTGAGCTCTAGGGGACTCTGCTAGTGACTGTCTATTGGTGGTGTTGGCTTCACCTAGTTTGACCTCTTGGGTCCTAATAGTGAGCCAATGGTCTATCCAGCAGGTGGTAAAAAGAGTTTATACCTAAATTAGTGAGCTAGTCTATAATGCCTAAGTCGGGTATTGGCTCAAAACCCTTGGCTAGGTCGAGGTAAGCTGTGTGCACAGTATCACCTTCATCCAATGTTTTGGTGACCCTCTCAAAAAAGTCCAGCATATTTAATATGCAAGACCTTCCTTAAAAAAAGCCAAACTGTGATGGGTCCAGCATCTGCAGGTTACCAATGTCCTTATTTATCATGCCCATGGTGATTCTTTCCATGGCCTTATATATGAGGCTGGTAAAACGTATGGACATGTAATTATCTGGATCACTGATTAGAACTCCCTTGTGCAGGAGAATGACTGTAGCCATCCTCCATTCCTTGGGGACAAAGCCTGACTGAAGGCTCCAGTTGAAAAGTGATCCAAGTGGACAAGAGAGGTCATGGTGTATGCTATTTATTAAACATCCAAGGATGCTCTTGGGGCTCTCTGATGCAGTGTTTTTGGGCTTGGAAAGTGCCTTAATGACCTATTCTCTTCTAATGTTTGGGGGAATTTGTTATGTGGTATTTCCTTTGGACTATCAGGGGGAGTAAACAGAGAAATTTGATCTGAACCTGTCAGTCAAAAAGTTGGCAATGGCCTCCGGTTCAGTGTGGGAGGTACACAACAACGCGCAGAACTTATTTTAAATGGTATTTCCTCTGAGGTTACGGACATAGCTGTAGAAAGTTTTGTTGTTGTCCTTTGCCTGGAAAGCAATTTTTTCTTCAGATAAAGCCTTTGAAGTATTAATTATTTAATTTCTGGTTGCCTATGTCCTCATTTAACAATTTTTTAGGGGGGTGGCTGTAGGTGTGTTGTCCTGTTAGTAAAAAATTGCATTGGCAGCTTTATTTCACTGGAATAGCTGTTGAAAATTAGAATGCCAATCATATCACAGTATTCCATACATGCAGATATATTATTCATGCTACCACACCAACAACACCAGAGGGTGTGACAGATGCCTAGCCCAAAGTATTCCCCATTCCTGGAACTGACCACCTTTACCTGTTAAACAGAGTACTATCAGAACAAGATTTAAAGCCTGTCTGGATGACTGGGTGGGTGTCCACAAATTTTCACAGAGGATATTTGGAGAAAGTCTACATAATGGGGGACATTGTTAGTTTCCTTCCAGTATTAGGCGATTTGGCTGAGCTTCTCAGTGGTTACCATTGACCATAAGTTTAGTAAGAACCTACGAACCCAAGAACCATTAATATGTGGGGGTACATGAAAGAGCTTGTACTGCCTAATTGGTGACTGAATTTTGTAATGAGTGACAAAGTTCTCTAATCTTACAAGACATTTCATGTGGCACACAAAGTGTACTCAAGCAAATTTTAATTTTTGTTAGAACATTTTTTAGTTTCCCATTCATTTCAGTGGGAGGTAGCTATTATTATGTTTGCGTAGACTGCCTGTTGAAGAGAGCTTTACATAGGTGCTTATGAATGGTCTGTCTTGTGGTTAATTTTCTACTGTTTAAGTGCGGTATTAAGGGTTATTTTATGAATTGTTAATTGTGTTGTATAGTTATACTTCTGAGAAGGTTTAATCTTATTTATTTACTTGTGCAGGGTTGAGGCTATTTTACTGGTAGTGATGTTTTCTGATTGACTGCTTGAGGCTTTATTTATTTATTTTCCTAATTGTATATAATTAAAGAAAATAATTTCATATGGTAAAATTGATAGGGGGAGACAAAAATATTTAGAAATATTATGACATGAAAATGCCATTAGGGGATATGAAGGAGATGTACAGAGCAGGGGCTGTTCTCTTGCACCTCTCCCCCTTCCTCTATGAAAATGGAGACTTTTCATCAGAAAGAGAGTCAAAGAAAGAGACTGGCCTGGGAAGGGATTAGGGAAGCTTGTGTTTAGAGGCCAGAACCTCAAAGAGAGAGAAAAAACAGAGGCCAGACAGTTCGTCAATGGTGAGAAACAGAGCTGTTAAAAGCAGAGTGCAAGGTGGATTGAAGCTAAGTAGAAGAAATCTTCTGAAAAAAGATGGACTTATGTTAAAAGTATTGTGCCGTCTGAGCTGTATTTTGAGATTCTAAGCCAGTCATCTGGTGGAGTGACAAAATTGTAATGTTTCTGCGTTATGAATCATTCTACCATAGAGCTATATAAGAATTAAGTAATTCTGTGCCAAAATTATTGTGAATGAAAAGTAAGTAAAAGTTATTTATTCTTTACAAACTAATAATGCTGAGACTTGCTTCTTCACATTATCTGTAGTGGCCGGAGAAATGTGTTGAATTTGAAACATAGAGCAAAAAACGGAGAAGTGGAATAACCTCGATACATGACACTTTGAAAAAATCATAATATCCCTATAAATAGATACACACACACACACACACACACACACACACACACACACACACACACACACACACACACACACACACACACACGACACTTTGAAAAAACATGGGATCATAATATCCCTATAAATAGATACACACACACACACACACACACACACACACACACACACACACACACACACACACACACGCACACACACACACACACACACACACACACATATATATATATATATATATATATATATATATATATATATATATATATATATATAGTGTAATTATGAAACTATATAATTTGAAACAACATCAGTATACACGGTCCATTCTTTTGTTAGCTGTTATCTGGACTGTGACATAAATAACACTTATGAGAATTTGATGCAACAAAAGTATTTGGGCTCAGATTTTGACATTAATAAATATGTATTGGATTCCTGGCATTGGACCTACAACAGTGAAACAACATATAGAACACATAGTTCAGTTTTCTAAGGGTAGTATTATTCTTGCTGGGGATTTTAACTGCATTTCTGACATAAATTACTCTATTACCAGTGGTAAAAGGAAAATTCCATCTATAGCTAAATTACTGAATGAATTCTCAGATTCATACATGATGAAAGATATTAATAACTTTTCTGACCCTAAGTCACTGTTATATACATTCTACTCACATATGCATAATTCATAATCAAGAATAGATAGGGTATTAATTTCCAACAACTTAACTGATTTCTTATCAAACTCAAAAGTGATTTCTTGTCCCCTTTCGGACCATAATTCCATAACATTTGATTTTATACTAAACTCCACATTTAATGTTCACATTAAAAGGATACCAGCCTATATAATTAAACTCAAATATTTTATTGATTTCTTCACTACAGAAGTACAAAATTTTATTGAACTTAATAGTACACAGAGAACTTCAGAAATATACATTTGGGATGCTCTAAAAGCCTACCTATATGGTAAAATTATTGATTGGTATAAAAAGAAAATAATTTCATGGGATAAAGACCATCAAGATATACAAACAAAGTTAGATACTTTAAAGCTTGATGCTTCAAAGAATCCAGATAAGAAAGACAGAATGAATGAAATAAATACCTTAAACAAATACATGGAAATTTTAAACCATAAACTTATGATAAATCTTGAAAAATATAAACGTATAACTTTTTCTATAAATCCTAGATCCATGAATATACCAGCTAACAAAACTAAAAGATTAAATAAACTTCACCATATTAAAGAAATCTATTCTCCAACAAAAAAAAAGGTATCTGATTTACCAAATATATTAAGCGAGGGGCAGCAGGTAATGGTTCTCATTCCTGTCAGACAAAAGAAGCTGCAAGCAGCTTGGGAGGGACCCTACAAGGTGGTAAGAAAGGTAAGTGATGTTAACTACATGGTGGAACTGCTAGGCAGAAGGCAGGGGCACAAATTGTGCCATGTTAACATGATGAAACCTTACCATGATAGGGAGGCCCTGGTGCTAAGCATTTGCAGTGGACTGCAGGAGGAGTCTGAGGGAGATCTGTGAGGCTCGGGCTGACACCTCAGTGGAAGGTGTAGCACTGTCCCAGCAGCTATCTCCTACCCAGGTTCAAGAAATCCAAGCAGTGCTGCAAGAATTTGGGGACATGTTCACTGGAAAACCAGGGTGCACCCACCCGGGGCAGCACCAAATGGACACAGGGCCCCAAAGGCCTATTAGGCAGGCCCCTTATAGAGTGCCTGAGAGAGTCAAACAGACTCTGAGGTAGGAGGTACAGGAGATGTTGGAACTAGGGGTGATTCAAGTGTCCAACAGTCCCTGGGCCTCCCCATTGGTTCTGGTGCCAAAGAAGGATGCCAGCACCAGGTTCTGTGTGGACTACAGGAAATTAAATAATCACACAGAGTCAGATGCTTACCCCATGCCTAGGACAGATGAGGCCCTAGAGCATCTGGGTGGGGCTAAGTATCTTACAACCATTGATCTTACCAAGGGTTACTGGCAGGTGCCCTTGACTCCCAGTGCTAGTGAGAAGTCAGCCTTTGTGACTCCATTTGGCTTGTATGAGTTCACGAAGATGCCCTTTGGGATGAAGAATGCCTCAGCAACTTTCCAGAGGCTGGTAGATCATATCCTAGCAAGAGCAGGAGGGTTTGTCCTTGCTTACCTAGATGATATTGCCATCTACAGCCATTTCTGTCTAGAGCACCTTCAGCATGTCAGGGAGGTGCTGGGCAGACTACAGAGGGCAGGGTTGACAATTAAGCCGAGCAAATGTCAGGTGGCTATGGCACAGGCTTGTTGTCTTAAATGGAAAAACTGCTGTTAGATGTGGAACTGCAAAAAATGTCACAGCAGTGCTCTTTACTGACCAAGTAAAAGCATGTTGTGACCCTTTGATCTAAAGTCGGCTCCAGCCCATCTAGATGAAGACATTCTTTCTATTGTTTTAACCAAGAGTTAAATTGCTAGATTTAAACATGCAAATGTATTTTTATTGCGCTGCTTCCTGACCAGCTGCAAGATAACACAAGAAGATGTTAAGAATGTAAATCTAGTTTCTGTTAGCCTGGGAACCCAGGGAAGTGTGAAGAATTATATAATGGGAACCAGGAATGTGATTTTAAAAACAGAGAGAATCAGAGAGAATTAAGCATTTTTGTCTTGACCATCCAACTTGCAGCACTGTCTTGCTCGTATGTAAGTTATCTTAGACTTGTGGTTTCTTTTAAAAATAGCTAGAAACTAGAAATATTAGACTAAGTGTTTTTCTGTGATGTCAGAACTGTACTACTGAATTATTTTAAATATTAGTCTGTGATCTCTGAACTCTTGACTAGCACTGTGTAGTAAGAAGTATTGTCTTGTGTTTTTATTTATTATTAAATATTTTAAAACCCTTCAACTGTGGATGTTTTGTGTAGAGATAATTTAAGCTCTAGAGTACATTGCATATTTATAGTGATTACTGTACCAAGTCACTCCAATAAGCCTTGACTGTTTAGTTATACTACCAATTGGATAATAATATTGCACAGTAATAATCTGACACCCTTTTAAGGGCCTTTGAGTAGCTGATAAGTATTAGCTGGGTGGTGGCTAGAGGCGGTACTACCGTATAGTCTAGGTGATAGGCTGGAGGACCTGTGCCAGCCTTTCCCAGGAGTGTCTGCGTGGTTGTATGAACTCTTATCTCAAAGTGTGTGTGTGTGTCAGCTACTTGGGCAGGAACACAAAGCACTGGTTGGACAGAGAGGGTGCTGGAGGTTTTAGCTTGCCCAGCTAGGCTGAGATCTGGACCCTATAGCTGTGCCAGTGGGGAGTCTTATTGGGGACCTGGAGAGCAAGGGAGCGACCAGCCCCAGACTGACTGTGATCTCTGTGTGCTGTTAAGGGAAATTGCACTTTACTGTGTGTATTTGTTATCCTTTCTTCATATATGAGTTGCCCTTTCCAGTGTTAGTGGTGAGGATTGAGGCTCCTTGATTGCTGGGCCAGGGCACGGGCGTCACACCCAAACTTATCCAATATTTGATTTTATACACTTATAATACTATACCAGTTAAAAATAGTATATCATATATTTATAAAGCAATTAAACAAGATCTAGATGTATATTCAGATAACCATTGGAATTCATTTGCAGCAATCAATAGTTTTATTCCCTCAGAAAAAGACAAAGTTAATTTCCTTCAGTCAGCCAACAAAACCACTTCCTCCATTAAATGGAGAATCTTCACATGGAGATTTTTACATAAATCTTTCATCACACCTCAGAAAATTAGTTTTTTTTGTTTATTTGTGTCTTTCAGCTTTTCCCGGTTAGGGGTCACCACAGTAGAACTCCGGTCCGCTAATGATTGGTAGTTGATTTTTATGTGCCGAGTTACCAGCCCTGATGCACAACCTTCAACAAAGGTACGCCCATTCACGCATGTCATGCAGAAGACGCTCTAGCTGAGAATCGAACCGGACAGCATCTTATAACTAAAAATGTTTGCTGGAGATGTAACACAGTAGCAAATGTTGATTAGAATCATATATTTTATGACTGTGTATTATTAAAGAAATGTTGGGAGGAAGTTAACACTTTTTTACAAGCAAATTTTACAGACAATTTTATGCTTATAAAGTCACTTGTATTATTCAATACACCTGTCCCAGACTGTATAAATAAAAACAAATATTCTTTACTCTGGTCTATACTTTCCATTGCCAGGAAAGTAATTACAAGAAATTATAATTCCTCATCAATTCCCCTCATTTAAAGAGTTTAAAGGTCTTCTCTTAGAAATATCTAAGTTAGAAATGTTAACTATCAAATCTAAATCTACAAGGAATACAAAATTATATTACAAATGGGAAAATGTACATGAATTATTGGTTAAAGGACTAGATAAATGATTAATGCAGTCGTCTTTTCTTTTCTTTTTCTTTAAATCTTTTATTCTGTTTTCATTTTCTTCTGCCAAACTAAAATTAATGGATCCTGTTATTTGATATATAGTGAACATTATTGTGCGTAGTTTACTGTGCTATTATAGTTATTGTATTATTATTTTTTTCTTTTTTAAAATATTGTATTTTAAAATTTTAACTTATTCGACTTCTTTCAAAAAATCTGTTCATTATATTAATGTTTTCAATAAAGCTGTTTAAAAAAAAGTATTTGGGCTCCCCGGCAGAAGAGGTTGGTATGCATTCCCATAAGATTAAAGTGATTGCTGTTTTTTTTCTTTCTAGCAGAATTACAAGGTTATTATGACTAATCAGATTTATAATTACGTTTCTCTGGTTGAACACCATTCACAAACTTCTTTGAATGCAAATTGTTATTCAATTCTCTTGTTCTTATCCATAATTCAGAATATAAAAAAATGGCCATTGTTGCCATATTGATATCTTGCCTTGCTCTGTCCTTATAAAATCTTTCTTCTGATTAGTTTTCAGTTGTTCAGAACCTTTATCTGACCCATGGCTGAATTTAGTAAATCTGGTGCAGTTTGTAGCTTGCTTGATTGAAAATAAACACAGTTTCAACACAATTCATTGTGCATTGCTCCTACATTTTGGTTTTCCCTTAGTCTCATTTCAGAGTAGTAACATTTGTATGTAGTGCAAGAAATTCCAAGTGTCTTTAGATGACCAGATGCTACAACCTGTGCTAGCATTAACAGATGAAAATGAGACATTTAGTATCTGATTCACTAAGCCTCCATTTGCCTACATGGTGGCCCTGAGCATGTCACTTAACCATGCAATGTTCCCTGGTCACTGCTGAAAAGGTATTTGTGTGTAATGGGTTTATCCAGCTAACAAATGAGTAAAAATAAAATAAAAATATTAAAAAGACAAAAACACTTGTTATATTATTGGCATTTCCTTTAAGGCAAACTTGCAGAATGTACCCGACAGTACCCTTTTAGGTTCATAGATTAGTACCAGGCTAATTACCCCAAGCACTATTTTAAACCTAGCTAATTAACATATGCGAGAATCAAACCCTGCATTTTGTGTGTATGAGGTAAACACCTTAACCATTATGCCAACCTTGCTCCCCTTTTCCTTTTGATCTGCTCTCGTTTTAAGATATTTTTGCTGGAGGAGTACGCCAGAAATTCTCTGCCTCCTACTCTTCCCTCTGAGTGTCTGCAGTTATATGTTGAAGCTGTGCCTCCCATTTTGTGTTGCAGGCTATGGTTGTGAATGTCTTTTTCCAAACATAAATATTTTCTCTCTCCCATATATCAGGATTCTAAACTACAGCAGAAAAGATGTCACTGAAGTAGAATCACTAGAAAAAAAATAAAATCCAGAAAGATGTATTTGCATTCTGTCAGAGTTTTAACTAATGTAAATGCAGGTGAGATGCTGTATGTTCAGAGGGAAGAAAATCTGAAAATGGAAAAGTGTGGCCCTTTCCAAGATCTTGGATGAGTAGTAGTGAATCATGCATGTTGCTGGCATAAGGATATGAGAAGCTGGGAAAAGAATATTACTTCCCAATGCCAAAGGTCATAATAAACTGCACGGTTTTATTGGCAGATTTATGATGGAAAGATACATGATGTTGACATATTACGGCATGTCTTGTCATTCTGTTAAAAGTGTTTATGAAGTTTTTCCTTCGTGATCATATGGTTCAATGTAAACATCACTGGTCTTCACACATTACTTTAGTGAGAAAGGAAAAATGACAAAAGATTACCTGTTAAATCTCAAAGCAACATTTCTCCTTATACCTTCAAAATTTCAG
Source organism: Protopterus annectens (assembly GCF_019279795.1). Lineage (NCBI taxonomy): Eukaryota > Metazoa > Chordata > Ceratodontiformes > Protopteridae > Protopterus > Protopterus annectens. The sequence goes on along the minus strand of NC_056748.1, from coordinate 340,665,821 downwards.
AAGCATGACATTAAGGTATGATGTGTAACATGTAGCATAGCAGGATATTACGATGCACAGTCCATTAGTAACACAAAGGAAGTTACATGGCCATATCCCAGTGGAGTGAGTAATGAGCCATGTTTTGTATCTGAACAATACAAGCAAGCAAGCTCTTTGTACTATATAGTTCCCCACTTATTGTCTCACATATAAATCCTTTAGTCTCATTATAGCAACTTTCATAAGATGCCATTTTCCAAAGGGAATGCTACCAGAAGTAGCACTTTTGAAGAGATTTTTTTTAAGCTTTTTCTAATGGCTTCTTTCCTAAGTTATATTTTCATAGTGGCATCCATCATCAGTGAGATGAGCATACTGACAGCAATTGCAGTAGAACAATTAAATACCTAATTGTACTATGGATCACATCATGCATGTAATCGGTGCACTGCTCTCATTCTGATAAAATGTCTTATAACCTTTGATATGTGAGATCCAGCCATAATATGAAATGACAGAAAATTATATTGCGTAAGACTATTTCCTTCTGAATTCAAGGACAGAACATTTCCTTTTGCGATACTGGTTTCAAAACAAAGTGCAAAGGAAATGTTATATGTTAAATAATACAGTACAAGTAACACAGCACTGCTTTTTACACAACAAATAAACATAAAATCTAATAACTAAACTTGAAAAGCACATTCTAAAGAACATATTCACTTAATATGTATCTGCTTAATTCTAATTATCATTTGGGATAGGCATTCAGTGAGTCTAAAATGGGTAAGGAAATTCCAGCACCAGGATATTCACAGCCTATGGAAGAAACTCTATACTGAAAATAAGACATCTGAAAAAATCTCAACGAGCAACTGAAGCTACTGAATTTACAATTTTGAGGAAGGTGGCTGTCTCTGAACAAAGAAAGTATGAAACACAACTATGGCAAGAAATTCAACTCTGCTATCCAACACACCAACAAATGTAGTTTGGATATCTTTAGCATTATTTTTCTTTATCATAGTTTCTTCAAAATGCCCTGACTTCTAAAGTTTGAGGCGGTGGTGCATTGCATTGCATGATTGTGAAGATGGTGTCTCTCTCTCTCTCTCTCTATATATATATATATATATATATATATATATATATACACACACACACACACACACACACACACACACACACACACACACACACACATCACACACATATCTATCTATCTGTTGGAACCAGCCCTTTGGATGAACATTCTGAATACTGAATGTCTATAATGTGGGGATCAGGAATTTATCCTTTCCGCACTCTTGTTCTGTCTCAGAGTTAGTATTTATACGTCTCAGTCAGTATGTTGGGGTCAAAGGGACCTTCCCTCCTACTAAAAAAAAAAAAATATGTGACTTTCCATCTTTTTAGATCTTTTTAGTCTTTTTAGACTGTTCTTTTTTAGTTTTGCTATCTCTGTTTTTCAGTATATTCATGTATGTAAAGGGGCAAAGTGGTACTGAACCTCTTCCCAACATGAGGTTGAAGGTGGCTTTCCCTCAGTAAGAAATATTGTTTTCTGCATTTTATGAATTTTGGGCTGTGCATCTCGATGACAACAAAATAATTGAAATGTAGCTCTTAGTAGGATTTCTGGAGCAAACATAGGTGAATCTCCACATACTTTATTTTATTTATTTGTTTAGCATTTATTTACCAGGAAAGTCCAACTGGGGTAACTGGCATGTGCCTTTTCAGTGGAGGCCCAGGGAGAAAAGTTCCACAGCTGGGTTACTAAAAATTATAGAGATTTGGTAAGAAATAAGAACAAAACATAACACTTTAACAATAGATGTACAATACCCTAATAAGAATAAGACTAATATTGTTAGAAAGAAAAAGTATTTAAGAAATATCCTCTATGTGTAAGAAAATTCAGTATTAAGAATATTGCTTATTTTGTCACAAGACAGGTAACAGAAGTGCCAGAAATTATTAATAGGAAGGAGGAAAGTGGACGAGAATGTAAGTCAGATGTTTGTCTGTTAGTAAGTTGAGAAAGCTGTGGGACTGAGGGTACAGGAGGAGTTAAGTGTAAGTATAAAAGGAGTGAAGCAGTAGAGTAGGGGAAAAGTAAAAGTGAAATCAGTGTTACTCAGGGTTATGACAAAAGCATAGCCAGGATTCTGAAAATGTGTTTAGTTTATGTTGTTTGGTTGTGAATCTTAAGTGGACAGGGATGGTGTACAAGATTTTGGCAACATGGCTGGCATAGAATGAGTCACCAGCGCATTTTGTGGGTTAGGTAGTTGTAAGAACTGATAGATGACTAAAATCATGTAAAGATCACCTAAAGATCTTGTGGAGGAGTAGACGTGGATAGTATTTTGTAGGTCAGAGCAGTTTTCAGGTTGGTCCAGAAGAGAATGGACAGGGGTTAGCTGAGGGTAGATAAGCTGATTTGGAGGTTCTAACCATTCATTTATTTTAGGGCAAGACACTGATGGGAGTAGAATGGAAGGTTAGAGACAAATGTAGCCATTTTATTATAGCATATGTTTAATTTAGATATTAAGTTTGAAAGTAGGTTAGCAAAGATGGGGAATCTGTATAGTTGTAATGGTAGTAAGTAAGTAGATGCTCTGTTTTCTTAGTGCTGCTGTTAACATAATGTTTTGATCTATATGAGGTTCCAGGTTTTTGGTGTTTTTTTTTTCTTTTTTTATTAAATTGATAACACGATAGTTGAATATCAATAATAACACCTAGGAGTTTAGTTTGGGATACAACTTCTAGAGGAGTGTTGTTATCAGATGTTATGGTGAAGGACTGCTTTTACTGAATGTAATTTTTATGGGTAAAAATAATAATTTTAGCTTTGTTGGGGTCAGGAGTTGAGAATTGGATAGCCAGAGGAGAAGGAGTCTTGAGTGATTTTTGTGAAGTAATGAGAGGGAAGGAGCTGAGCAGATGAGGGTGGAGTCATATGTGTATTTAATGACTGAGGCATCTTTGGAGGCAGTGTATATTTTAAAAAGTAGTGGGCCAACAACTGAGCCATGTCGAGGACCAAAAGAGACAGTTAGAATGGAGGAGTATGTTTGTTGCCATTTGAGAGCCTGGCTTCTGTCTGAGTGGACATTATGAAGCTGTTATAGTGCAGACTGACAGAGATGTAGGGTAACAAGTTTTGTTAGTAGCTTTTGATGAGGCACAATACCAAATGCTTTTGATAGGTTTAGAAATACAGAGGAAACTAGGTTCCCTTTGGACCTGATCTTGTTTGTAAAGCTAAGAATGGCAGTTGTAGTCCTATGTTTGGGTCTGATTACATGCTGGATATTTATAAAGAGGTTATTGGATTTAAGGTAGTTCATATACTGTAAGTGTATACATTTATTCAGAATAGGTTTGTTTGCTTTTATTTTGCCCTTAGTAAGATTTTTCTGTTATCTTAATTTGTTATGGGCTGTTTGTGTTTTATTCTGTTTCAATAGCTTCCATGTCCTTTCTCTTTGTAGCATAAGACATTTACCTTCCTTTTTAAGCCATGGTGAAGGGTAACATTTGATTCGTTTTGTTCTGATAGGGTTTTGCTGTTCTAACTTGTCTAGAAAAATTGAGGTGAATAACTTGACAACATTGTTTAGTGGCAAAGTTCTTAAGGGAGTGCAGTAAAAAGTTTTTAATGTTTCATTGAATATATCTTTGGATAAAGAGCTACGGTCATGAACAGCATTATCTATTTTTGCTAATACTGTTATATTGTCTGAGGTTAAAGAGGGCGTGTGGACACTTAGAATGTCAGGTAAACTACTGAAGACAGTAATATATATTTCCAATTACTTGTTAGTATCCAGTTTAGGATTGATTCTCTACCACGTATGTTATCATTCCTAGTAGGTGTATTAGTAATCTGGGAGAGGTTATACAGGTTTATTGGGTTTGGTTCTGTTTTGGAGTTACAGGTGATTCAGTCAATACTAAGATCACCAATAATGATATTATCTGGGGGAAATGTAAGTGTTAAACCAGCTCAGTATGTATCCTTAACAACTGCAATATTGTTGCCTGGTGGAATATATAGGGCTGAGATGAAAATAATTTTATAGTTGTTCATTTTAAGTTGGGTTATTAGTAGTTCTGCCTTTTTGAAGGTGGGAATCTTATTTGGATATATAGTTAATAGAAAAGTATTCTTGAATGTGATAGCAACACTGTCTGCTCTTTTATTCAGTCTGCTAAGCCTAAGAATATTATTGCTGGGGGTATTTGTTCATCTTTCATTTCTTTTTTTAATCAGGTTTCAGTAATGATGAAACATTAGGAGAGTAGAGGGATTTAGCTGCATGGACATATTGGATTTTATTGACAAAGCTTCTTGCATCTCCTTTCAAGAAGAGAATACAAGAGTGTCTGTTAGTGAAGAGTTGGCAGGTGGAGATAGGGTTGACTGATGGGAAGGTGTAGGGTTACTTATCTGGGTGTATCTCACCTCAGTGAAGTGAGAGTTCAGCGAATGGCATTTAATCAGAAATACCATTCTTCGAAATCTGCACTTGTTGGGGGCTGTGCCCCCCACACCCCACGCTAATTATATATACCAACTCCGAGATCGCACTATGGTAAGGAAAGGGAAAATGTCTTGATCCTCACTGAACTGCAATCTCAGTATGAACAGTTCGACGAATGGCATGTTCGAAGTAAGTGAACTGAAAATGCAGTTCGCTGAACTGAATTTTTGCTGAAGTAATATAGACCTACTTATTTTGGTACTGACCTGGGTTAGGATATAAATCACCACATATAGATAATGAACTAGAATTGAGGTAGGTATAGATTGGCCAGTTTAGTTTGTTTATTTTATGTGGTTTGGGATGTTGATACATTTTAATTTGTGGAATGTTTTGGGAGAAATTATAAAATGTTCTGCCTTTGTCCATATCTATAGGGAAATTGACTATGAGGTGTAGAGTGGGATATTTCATGTGATATGGCATGATACAAAGAGTTTTTGCCATTATTTAAGGTAGTGAGGTTTGTGGGACACTTATGATATTGTACAGTAAATTTTGGTTATAAAAGTTACTAGAGATAGAGTGAGAAGCAAGATAATATTTTGTAGGATCATGATTGGTGAGTTAATGATAGTGGATGGAGCAGGTATACAAGAGAGATGATGGTAAGGGTTAAAGTGGAATGGGAGGTAGCTTTTGGTTGGTAGAGTAGAAGAAATAATGGAACTACTGAGACTATAAATCTAGACTATGTGGGGTGGGGAGAATTGGGAGTAGGGGAGCAGAAAAAGCCCAAGTGGAGTAAACATGAATAGAATGGGCTGCTCCAAGCCAACAAGTAGCATGATGAAGAAAAGCTATCTATGTTCCTGTGGTAAGACCCTAAGTAAATATAATTACCATGAAGGTTCAGTATTATCATCAGTGGTGCACTGGCACAAATATATATACCTGTAGATATTATGGGAATTAAAGTAATTGCACTGCTAAGAAGCAAATATAATAGAGGACCCTGTAGTTAGTTGTATTATGTATCTAAAATGGAGAAATAAAATAAAATAAATGCTTCCAACAACTTAACGTTAGTTTGGTAAAATACTAATCACATAAGTAACATGCCTAAAAATGTCCATGAGTCCTAGCAATGAGGAGACATCTTGCAATTTATTCAGGGGGACTCTTTACAGGGAAATATTTGGGTAGCTAAATGTCCTCTTGATTGTAAGAAAATATCAGGGGATTTAGCTGTAAATGTTTACCGGTCTTCACAATGAGGAGATGTCCTGCTTGCTTATTTATTCAGAGAGACACAGTCATTCTCTTTATAGGGAAATAGTTGAGTAACTAAATTTCCTCTTGATTTTAAGAAGATATCAGGGGATTTAGCTATAAATGTCCACAAGTCCTAGCAATGAGCAAGTGTTCTGCTTAGCAATTTATTCAGGGAGATGCATTTGTTCTTTTATATGTTGATATTTGGGTAGCTAAGTTTCCTCATGATTTTAAGAAGATAGTATGTGAGCCCATACAAGAGTTACATAGTAAAGTGTCAAATGATTTTATATTTTATATTTTAAATGGGAAGGAATGGGGGTGAGAGAACAGTCATAAAGGGGGAAGAGCAAGGGGGGGACATAAAGAAGGTCCAAGCAAAGGAATGGGAAGATTGATATGGGAATAAGGAAAGAGGGTATTCTTTTGTGGAACAGGTGCCTTTTTTCTGAGAAGAAGGGTGGGGGGGGGTGGAAGCATGTGGAAGTCTTGAGTAGGAAAGATTGTAAAGTGATGACAGCAAGGGCAGGGACACAGGCATATAAAACAGGCAAGAACTGACAGGTTAGGTAATGATACAGGAAGGAGTACAATGCAAATATCTAGACAGGCAGAAGGTGAACAACTGGAGATGGAGAGAACTATACAATAGACAAGGAAGAGTGAGTAACACACAAGTAAGGGGATAACCATGATGGAGAACAGGGTGGAATGAAGACAGAGTGACAATCCATCTTAGAGGGGAACACATCCTGAAGACAGCCACCTGTGAAGTAGACATCAGGACTGAGCCCTGTTGATGGAGGCCCAGTGCTCAAGGCAGATAAGCCACTCAGTATTCACATGAGGTGTTCCTGGGTGCCAATATGGAAATTAAGCCAGATGTCAACATCAGCTGTTAGCCACTGTACCTCGAGCAGGACTGTTACTGTCCAATGAGGAGCCTATCCCACCCTGTGATAAGCAGCAACGGAGACCACCTGTGAACTCTCCAAGTCATCTTCCACAGGATGACCTTTAGCAACCTGTACAAAGTCAAGCTCAGGGTTTGCTGGGGACTCAGTGTTTGACATGGTGGTCATTGTTGGAATGGTGTTCAGTGTGTCATCAGTGCCTACTGCATAGCAGAGCCTGCAGGGAAAAATGAAAAAAAAATCAACAAAACAACATAGTTAAAAGAAGAACATTACAGACAGAGAGCAGGGCACAGGTACAGCAGTCTGTATGATGTTGTGTCTCTTTTTTTTTCAATTGATAATAAATAGCTGATCAGCTTTTTTGAAGGAGTTAGTTCTGTTAACATAGCACTTGAATTCCCTATGCACATCCAGAGCATACAGAATCTGTTCTCCCTGTTTTTTTAGGTTCTGGGTAGAAAACTGGAAGATTAATGTCTTGATTCAAAGTAAACCCCGAATCCACTTTGAGCACGAATGAGGTGTTTGTTCTTAAAGAGATCCTATACCTACATAAAATAAGATAGGGATCACCCACCATGAGAGATTACAACTCAAATACTATTCCTGAAGATATTAGGGCATAAGTACAGTTTTCACATGTCATGAACCTTAAATCAGTTAGATGGGCAGGTTTAAAAATGTGACATAGTTAATTTCTCCACACACACACACACACACACACACACACACACACACACACACACACACACACACACACACACACATGGGACCCGGTGTAAAACTCTTTCAGAAAGTGTTTAATAAAAACAGAGAAGAAAGAGGATGATCTTTGGGCAGATATGCTGAAATGACTATAAGATGAATCTTTATAGAGGAATAAATGAGGCCAAAGGAAAGCAACTCGCACAAATATTTGAGGACTGATGGTGCAAATACCCTGATGGATCCTTGCTTATACTTACTAACCAAGTAGAAAATTGCTTCCACTTACCAAAGCAGAATTTTCTAGAAGCAGGCTTTCTTGTCTCTTTTAGTACCTGCTGCATGTCCTCATAAGTGCCTAATAGGTATTAAAACTGAATCATCCAAGCAGTCAGGTGAAGCTGATTGATATTCAGGTATATCAAACTCCACCTATTTGCTGTGAGCAGACCCAGTCTGTGAAGAAGCTTGTGGTAATTACCTATGTCCAATTCCATAATAAAAGAAAAACAGTATTGCCTGGACCATAATGGGATCTCCACAATTATTTTAGGGGTAGCATTTTAAATCTTCAGAATTAAACTGGATATCAGTGACAAGGCATCATCTTCTAAGGGAATGAAAAAATCCCTAGAACAAAACTTGTTTAGTTTTCTGTTTCAAAAGGAGGTGTACAGATCTATTTGAGGTGTTCTTTAGAACTGAATCAGTTCCTGGAAGACCCCCCCCCCCTTTTTGATTTCCATTTATGAGCATCTGTCTTGGTCATACTCAGCATATCTGTCAGTAAGTTTTGCACAGACAGAAGGTAAGATACTTGGAGAATTAAGGACTGCAGAAGAGCTAACTTCAAATGCATCATTGCCAACCTGCATTGGAGGTACAACCTTCTACCTCCTTGATTGCTGATATAACACATGACTATGGTATTATCTGTAATCACTTGAAGTGGTTCTGGGGACAAAATGCAGTGAATAGACTTCAAGTCATGGATCACAGCCAATATCTCTTAAGTCAATATGCTTTGGTCTGTCTGAAGGATTCCACAAGCCTTGCACTTTTACCTCTCTGGAAGCTACTCACCAAGCAAAATCTGACACATATGTGGTAACAGATTAGTTTGGGGTCTGAGGAGAGAAGGGGAGACCTGTGTTATCTGAATGTGTTGTTTCCACTAATAAAGTTCCATTTTTATTACAAATGCTGGGTTCATATATATTTTTAGAAACCATTGTATCTTTCAAATGTGTAATTTGGCAATAGGTATTACAAGAATCAAAGAAGCCATGAACCTTAGAATCCTGAGAAATTGTCTTGCATATGTCTGAGACTGATTACAGAAGTTCAGGAAAAAAATCCAGATAAACATACATTGTGTCAAATGGTAAAAAGGCCTTTTGAAAGCAAGAATAAGACTTTCCAGAAATATGGTCCTATGAGTTGTTACCATGAAGGATTTTGCAATATTTATCTGGAAGCCAAGATTTGGTTAAACCAGACATAACCCACATTAATGGCTGTTGACATCTGGATACAGACTCTGCTAAGATAAAGAAGTCATCTAAATAAGGAAAGATGTGAATGCCATTCAGTCTGTAATAAGCTATGACTGGGGCTAGACATTTTATGAGAACTCTGATAATGCAGAGAACTGATAATGTGAGCCAGAAACAAAGAACCTTTGAAATTTACTGAAGCCTACAGTTATGGGAGTATAGTAGTAAACATCTTTCAGGTCTGGAGTTTCTGAGAAACTCTTGAGGAATAAAAATATGTGACTCCCTGGGTGTGTAAAGACTGAAGAACCTGAGGATAAAATTCTGTTTGGTTTGGAGGATAGGAAGGTATTTCCCTGAAAGGAAGTTTTTGTATCCAGTGCCGTCTGTAATCCTCCTGCACCACTTTTAACCCTAAGGAGTCTAAAACAATGTTTTGCCATTGAGGGACAGTTTTTGTGACAGATTTGTTGAAATATTGTCTGTGGGGAGAGGGTGGAGTATAAGAATACTGTTGTTGTCATTCTGTACTGCTGGTCCGTTCCTTTTTCTGAGAGGACCCCTATTTTTGTGTTGTTATCCTCTGGCCATCTCTTTTTTTTTTTTTGAAACTTTATTTTTTGACAGAAAAGGGCTGGTTTTGTTTCATTGGCTTTTTTGTGTAAGAGACCTGTAAGATTTATATTGGATGATCTAAAGCATCTTAGAAACTCCATGAATTAATTTCCCCATTTTATCATATTGTTTGAGAACCTGAGTAGCAAAAAAGCCAAACAATACCTCCTTATCTAAAGCTGTATCCAAAATTTCAGACCTTACCTCATCACAAACTTTTGGTTTCATATCCACCCCATCATATCATCTTTACACTGTAGTAGCAGCACTAGCAGTGACCTTAGACACAATATCTGCACAGTCATACACAATCTTCAAAGCATGTTTAGATACCTGAGAAAGGGCAGAGACTGGTTCAAAAAAGAGATTTCTTCTGTAGGAAGAATGGAAGCCAATTCCCTCAGAATGTCTATATGACATAGTATATATTTCCATATATATGCCTGATAATTCAGAATTCTGAAGGCTATAGTGGAAGAAGAAAACATTCTCTTACTTATGTGGTCCAACATTTTACCCTCCTTCTCACCCGGAAAAGTCTGGTGTACAGTACCATTCTGTTGCTGGTATGAGACACAGTCCAAATGGCAGCTGGGTCTAACGTAAGGTGAGAGAAAATAAATGTATTAACATGAGCTACTTTATACAGCTTATCTGCTGTTTTAGGGGCTGATGACTGGATATCAATGTGAGTACAGGCTGCATTTAGTACAACATCCAGGGGTGGCAGTATAGGATGGATGGGAGAGAAAACTAGAAGTAGTGAATATATTAACAGATATAAAGCAACTGGAATTGAGATCTTTAGAAAAGGGAAGGAGCAAACTACATAGGAAAAAATGGGAATTGTATGACCATTATATGCAGAAGAGGCCCAAGCTTTAAAAGAAGGCAGGGTTTGAATGAGTTATGTAATATTTAATTGACAATGGCGAGATATATTATAAGTGTTGCATAAGGTTTGCAACTGCAGTTGTCTCAATGGGATCTGTGATACATGTTTGCAAATAAAATTGCATTAAATATTAACTCCATCACCTTAAGAGAAAAAAGAACTATGTACACTATCTACAACAATGCTACTTGAATAAGATTAGAAAATGAATAGAAAAAAGGGAGAGAGGAACTAATATGTTAAGTCTTTCTATGTCCTTAATAAAATGAGAAGCAAAGATTCATGACAATAGTATAGGTTTGGGCGGATAAGGCATTTCTCCAATCTAATTACCATAAAGTATGATTCAGTAATATGACCTATCTCATCAAGTATCTAAGAAAAGTTTAAACAGTGACATCCAGAGTTTCTGGTAATAGACCCATTTATTTGGGTTTGTTATAACTAGTTTCTGAGAGGATATATATATATATATATATATATGTATATATATATATATATATATATATATATATATATATATATATATATATGTTGTGGCCATACTTAAACCACTGCATGTAAGTTTGGTGTGACCTAACCAATGTTTGGTTATATAGATTTTGATTAATGAACAGATGGTAATTAATATATGTAATTCCATTCGGGAAAGTTTAGCGTCTATGATGTGAAGAATGGCCACCTCCCAAGATAGTGTTGATTTATGCTCACCATCTTTTTTATCTGTACCTTGAGAGATCCCCATAGGTTCTGTGAGTATTTACAAAACCATAAAACATGCAAAAGGTCTGCTTGGGGGAATGAACAACATGAACATAAAGGAGACATTTTAGGATCAAACTTCAGAATTGTAGGGGTGAAGTATACATTATTGTTAATCATTAATTGTGTGTAAAGAACCAATAAATAATCCAACAAATAACGCTGAGAGGTAACCAAGGACTTGAAAAGTTCCAACCATGAAATGTCCACCAAGAATAGCACGTAGATATAGTGTAAAATCCAAAACATTGACTTTTATTTGTATTAGATAAAATCAATGTTTTGAATTTTACACTATATCTGTGTGCTATTCTTGGTGGACATTTCATGGTTGGAACTTTTCAAGTCCTTGGTTACCTCTCAGCGTTATTTGTTGGATTATTTATTGGTTCTTTTCTTGTCAGCAGAGAGTTATTTACACCGTTGGGAATGACATCTTTGTTACTGATTAATTGTGTGTAGATCATTTTTTTAAATATAAAGAGACTAATAGTAAGATTGATTGCCTTCAATTTCTGATCGTTTGTTAAGGTACTACCTCTAGAGTTACAGTAGTTTGCATAGAGTAAAGAATTAGCATATTTGATAGCACTTATAAGTTTTGGAAAGTGCTTTTCCCTTGCTAGATAACACTTCAGGAATATCTAGCAATCTATTTACATCTGATATATTAATGAGTGTGCCATTCATTATTGGTGCAGTTGTCTCCCTGATCTGTCTTAGAATGCTAAAGCACTTTTTGTTGACATTTAGTACCTTACACAATTCTTGTAAATATTTTTCTTTATGTTTCTAAAAGTCCCATACAGTGCCTTCTTTGATTAAAGGAAATTCTGTTAGGTTCAGTGTTTTATTATTTATTTTTATATTTGGGTTTAAGTGGATCGGCTGAAGAAGTGGTAGGGCATTCTCTAAATTTAAGGTTTTTATCAACTCTTGGAAACTCTTAATTTTCTGTTTTATAATACTATTAATTTTAATATTTCTGATATTTATTGGTGATATGAAGAGAATAGATTTGGGGTTTACCTTATTTGTTATATGTTGATGTCAAATCCTAACCCACTTTGGGGACCAAAGTTTACTGTCAGTTGAAAGGTTTGAGATTGATACCAGTCTAACTGCAGATATAATTTAATGATATAACTGAAAGTCGGGTAAATTCAGGCCTCCTTTTTCTTTGGGAAGCTTCAGTTTCAAATAGGAAATTCTGATTGATTTAAGGTACCAGATGAATTTATCAAGCTTATTTATTTTTTGAAAAAATAGCTTGGAATGGTTGAGAGTGATGAATTAAAGTGCTAAAGTAATTTGGGTAAAATATTCATTCGGATGGTTGCTGCTTTGGATAACATAGATAATTTCAGTTGTCTCCACCTATGTAGGTCTTGAGAGATGTGGGTCCATAATTTATTCATATTGTTTTGTAGCATGGAAGGATAGTTATGGTCATAAGATACCCCTAAGTATTTAGTAGAGTAAACTATTTCAAAGGGGGAGTCTGGGAAGTAATTTCCCATGTGTTTTAAGGGGTTAATAGGAAAAACTGTATTTGGGCATTCAAAGTAAATGTTGAGATTGTCTGCAAATGCAGACAACATCACATTAGAATTTAAGATTCTAGGAATTGAATGAAATGTTCTTTGTGCTATATGGAGAAACAGTGGCTCAATGTAAAGATTAAAGAAAAGCGGGGAGAGTGGCAGCCCTGTCTTGTACCACTAGTTATCTTAATGGGACTGGATACAATTCTACTAATACAGACACTTTTGTGAGAATTATTGTATAGGGTTTTTATTAAGTTTATAATGTCTTTAGGAAAGTTAAAATATGAAAGTGATGAGAATAGGAAAGTCCAATTAACTCTATCAAATGCCTTACAGGCATCTAGCACTTGTGCAGATCTAGGATTCTTATCTTTTTTTAATAAGTTGGATCATGGAGTTCAAGGTTAAGGTGTTGTCCCATGCACATCTATTGAACATGAATCCAGCTTGATCTGAAGATAGAATTAAAGGCATCATTTTCTTGAGTCTTTCTGCTAGTAACGTTGCAAGTATTTTAATGTCAACATTGATTAGGGATATCGGTCTATAATTGTGAGGATTAGCTTTATCCACATTGTTTTTGGGAATGAAAATTGTTTTTGAATTCTTTATATATCAGTTATACCATACCTTCTAATAAAATTAAACACCTTCAGAAGACTGGATGATAACTTCTGGTTAAATTTCTTGTAGAAGTCTGCTGTGAATTGATCTGGACCTGGTACTTTGCCTATTTTTAACTTTTTAATGACCTCAGCTATTTCCTGTTGTTCAATGGGGGCTATCAGAAGATTTGCTTAGATATTATTTATCATAGGAAACTTGAGATTACCTAAGAAGCCTTCAGTTACAGAGAAAGGGGTCTGGTAATCCTTCATGCCGTACATTTCTGTGTAGATTTGTTTAAATATCCGTATTATTTGTTGGTCATCTTTAAATATTTTATCTTGATATTGTATCAAGGTAATCCTTGATGCTTCCTGTTTACTATTTATTATTCTCGCAAGAGTTCTAGATGGTGCTTGTGCCCATTCCGAATACCTGACTATAAATTTTTGTTCTTGAAGGGGTTAAATATTGTTGATGTAATTCAAATAATTCTTTCTGTATTTTACTTTTCCGATTTTCAACATCAGGACAGTGCATTATCAGGAGTTTCTTCTCAAGATTCTTGAGTTCAAGAATTAAACTACTCCCCCCCCATTTTCTTAAAATAAGAGGCTTTGCTAATTAAGATGCCTCTAAGTGTTGCCTTACAAGCTGCTCATTGGACATCATATGGAATGTCTACTGATGTTAAAATATTATCTAGCTCTGTTAGAGTGTCTGATATTTCTCTAATCACTTCCATTTTTAAGAAGTAAGTTATTATTAAGGGACCAGTTGCTTGTATTAAATTCGTTTAATGCTTTAGTTGTACAATTTATTTTAAGCTTAATCACTGAATGGTCTGATAAAAACCTGGGCTCAGTGTATTATTTTATTTCACCTCTTGCCAATGTCTCAGAAATTAAAAGGAAATCAAGCCTGGATCAGGATTTGTGGCACATAAAATAATAGGTGTAATGCTTATTTTTCTCTAAGTCCTCCCCAAAGGATATAGGATCAAGGAGATAAAAGTCCAAAATAATTTTGGTCAAGGCTATTGAAGCTTGAAAATTATAAGAGTTCCTTTTACTAGAATGATTTACCAAAGGATCTATGACTGCATTCCACTCTCCCCTATTATGTAGTAGTGGTCTGGGAATTTACAGAACAAATTATGGATTTCCAAGATGAAGTCCTGTTATTTTGAGCAAGGACCATAAATGTTTATAAATAAGGCTGGACTTGACATGTTGGAGTTGGCTGTTGTAAAGTAAGACCATATGCCATTTGTATCTGAATTAAACTCTGTGATAGGGTCTTGGAATGATTTTTTTTATTATAATGGCAACTCCTTTGGAGTTAGTACTGTCTCCGGATGCAATAATAGTTTTTATCCACTTCTTATTTAAATCTTTATCCCAGTAATCCTTCAACATGTGTGTTTCTTGTATGAAATAGACATTTGCCTCAGCTTCAGATATTAGATGCAGTAATAATTTTTTCTTGTTCTTATCTTGCAATCATCTCACATTCCATGAATTTAATATCCACATATTAAGATTTATAAGACAGATCAATTGTTATCGGTATTTGAGATAAATATGTTGTTGTTGTAATCAGTCACCCACATTCTCCCCCACTGTAACTTTTACAATATGTCTTACAATAGTAGCACTAGACTCTTCCAGGCCTAAACCTGTGCCTATCCACTTAGTCATCTTAACTGGAAGAGATGAATAATGGTAGGTTACAAGAAAGCTGAAAAGCAGAGTAGTATTTGAAAATTCGGGCATATAACCTGTATAAAACCTTAAGCTTAATTGTTTAAACTCACACACTCTTATATACACTGCTACAGCTACCCCATAATGGGTCATCCCTTATCCAACACCACATAACCACTGGTCTCCTAATTGACTTCAGTACCCTTATGAAGTTGAAATATTTATAATAGTGTTTGGATGAATGATTTTGTGTTGGTGAAAATGACTTAAAATTAGCATCTGTTTACTCAGAAAGGTTCAAACACTAGTAACGGGTACTAGCTTGTCAATTTATTGTCAGTATAATTTAAGTTTATGTCGTTAAATGTCACAGAGCTAATGCTAGTCTTCCCCAAGTTAAACATCTAGAGTTTCGCCTAAAGAAAAAGTTTAGTAAGTAGGTTGATTAGTAATTACTACATTCCTGTGAGCAAAGGAAGCAAAGAGGTATAGGAAAAAAGAAACAATAATATTAATTCACATAGCTTCAAACTATTGGGAGTCCAAATCTTCATGTTAGAAACCTGTGTGTTAGATACTAGCATATAATAACATTTTCTGTAAGTCCAGGAACAGTTATATTGATTAACAACAACCCAGTACAGGTTCTCCTATTTGAATATTTCCATTTCTGAAGTGCACAACAACAAGTGTTATCCACAGACAATAGCGCAGCATTTCTTAAATGAACAGTATGCAGGGTCTGGGGCAGGAGCTAATACTGCCAATTATAACTTTGTAAAATTCAATTTTACTAACGAGAAATCTACAATATAAAATAAAAGCTATTGCAAATATTATTCTTTGGCAGAGTTACACACACAAAAATCAATAAACATAAGTACTGAGTGGTCCAGGCTTCATGACCCTTATTCTGGCATTCCATGTTCAGATACATTTCAGCTGCACCATAATTCATTATCTCAGCTCACTGGCCTTCCATATCCCCTGCCAATATCCCAAGTATTCTATAAGATTGCCATGAAAAACAAGCATAAGCTGTAAGATCAGAATAAGACTCATACAGGATTAAAATAATCAATGACAGTGCCGCTGCTGCGGCTGATGTCCCCTACGAAGTTTTATGCAATCTAAAGACTGAAATAGGAAATCCATGTGCCTCTTTTGTAGTCAAGATTTAGTTAGTATTAATGAACCTTTTCAAACTCACTTATGCCCTGATATTTCCTTGTGAAGTTTGTCATTTCACCAAGTTCTCATTAATTCTCCATTCGTTGTGATGATTACAAGATGGTAAGATGCACTTTGACTGAAAAGAAGGTTGTAACATAAAGTGTCACCCAACGGACAACCAAAACCACACTTTTTTTTTTAATAGGAGTCCTACCAGGAGGATCAACTTGAAGAAGAGATGTCTGCCTAGTCTAATGGTCTCTTGCCCCAGTTACCCTGAGAAGAATCTCCCGGACTATCTTCCAGACCCAGAGAAGATGCTTCTTCCATGCTCATATTGGACACTGAAACAGTCAAAGAAGGCATGGATGACCACCAGTTCATTCTGACCAAAAGGACTATATTAGAGGAAGCTAGAGAGTTAATTCAGTCTTCAGAGGAATAACAATGGCTTCTTCCTGTTCACCCATTCTTGGCTGAGGCACAGACTGAGTACCCACCAATGGTGAGGACTCTTTGGTAAGTGCGGAAAAAGAGCCAGCTGGACCAGAATGAACAGCCACATTGTAACTGTGGAAGAAGCACCATAAGTGGTAGCATAAGTGGAGCAAGTCAGTGAAAAGGTAAATTGTTACTGTTTGCTCACAAGCAACACACTTAACAACATTTTCCCCAGTCCAGTAGGTAATAAAACATAAAAGTAACATAGAATTCCCTCACAATACACTGAGAGAATCAAAAGGGCAGGTAGGTTGCTATGAAGTTGAGCATAAGTATTACACAGAAACAAAAAGGTAATAGAATGGGAAGAGGCCAAGAAGACATTTGGATTGCAATTTTTGCCAGGAAGTGTTTGCATGGATGCTTTTGTACCCCAGGCAGACTCCAGGGAGTTTCTGCTCTGGTGAATGCCAGATGTAGGAGGTGTAATGGGGAGGAAAGAGGTAGCTGGAAGCCTGTGTTTTTGGAGTGTGATGGGTTGGCAGACTTTGAGGTTTCCCTGAAGAGTGCTCTGTCAGGAGTGCTGGGCAAGTGGATGGGTGTAGCTAGGGGAATTTTTTTTTTTTTTTTTTTTTGAGTTGAGCTGCAGGGTCTGAGTTGCCTAGATATGGTGAGGCCTTATTGGGTTTGATTCTGGTGATTGCCAAGGAGCAATTGGTAGAAAGTGGAGGTCAAGGTCCCAACCATCTATGCTTGGAATGGTGAGTGTTGTGTCAGAGGTGAGAGAGCAAGAGGTAGGATCTGTGGAGAAGAGTGAGATTGGATTGCATTGAAGGAAGTGGAGGTTGTGGGAGTAATGCATGCAAAAGGATATTTTAGAGATTATATGAGCTAGGGAGGGAACAGGAACTGAATAATTTATGTAATGTCATGATTATGGGATATATAAAAATATGTGTGCTGTACGGTGTTTGTGGATGTGAACTTGTTGGTATAGTTTATTGCATTTTATGCAGATATGAGTCTGCCTATGTCATAGGTGATAATTCAATAAAGGTGTTTAAAAAGAAAAAAAGCATTACACTAGCACACAGTTTCCCACCCATTCTTCCCTAAATGTTTCTGTCTCACAAAATTCCACGTTTACACAAGCAGTACAATTTTTCAGAAAATCAGCCCCAGCTATCTTAATAAACACTCTAAGACTAGCAGTTCCTGACAGAACTTCTTTTATTGTAAAAAAAATACCAAAAATGAAAACAAAATGCTATATTTTAAAATGGCAATCGTTTTTGAGTGGAGGGGGACTTATCTGCAATAAGCAAAGCTCTTAACTGAATTATGTTACTCCTGTGAAACCTGAGAGATGCTTCTTGTGGAGATGACAAGAAAGTATGGAAGAAAGCTTCACTCTGACTATTGAATTCCCTCTTTGAGATTATCCAATCAGCAGACAGATTGAAGGAGTGGGGTGAGCCAACCCTTTTTGAAGCTGGCTGGTTATTGTTTTCTAGGGAGGAAACAACCCATATAGCCTAAGGGCTACTACAGCTGTGAGAATGAAGGTGGATTATAAATTTTGAATAGCTTTCATTGATTTGTAAGAGTGCCGAGAGAAATGTTGGATGGTGTGGATATGGGTTTTAAATATGTCTGTGCATTTGTGTGTGTTATGTCTGTTTGTGCGTGTGTGTGTGTGTGTGTGTGTCTATGTATGTGTGTACAAGTGGCTGAATTTGTGTATGCAAATGTGTGTGTGTATAGTGCAATGCAGTACTGTTAAAGCATCCCATCCTGACCCCTCACTATCATGATCATTTTTCTCCCTGAATACTTGTACAGCATTGTAAGTTTCCAACCACAGCTGTAAGATGATTATAAAGATGGCTAATTTTAGCTGTGGAAAGTAGCAATAAACAGATTACAGCTCACAGTCAAACAGCTCCCTTCCTTTAATATTTATGTAGTAATTCATATTCATTATACTGAGTCCACGCTTTTAAAAAATGGCAATCCTCTCTTTCCAAGAGTATTCACCTCATTATCTTGTAAAATATTGCCTTATAAGGTATATAGCTCTTGTGTACAATCTCCGACCATGATGTACTTCAGTGTTTCATTAAAATGATACATATGCTCCTAAATTATAGAAAATTTGTATGTGCTAATGGATTAGTATTGTATACATACATGGCATAAAATACAGATACATATGAACTGGGCTGAAAGAGTAATGCAGGTAGATACATATCAAAAGGTGGCTCAAGTAACAGAAGTGTTCTCTGGCAGACATGTTACCCTGCCACTATAACACTACAAAGGGGTTCCCAATGTCACTGTACCCTTTTAGGAATAATTAATGAGGTATCTAGGATTACATGACTGAGCTGAATTCAGTACCTTCTATTACAAAATATGGAGCAGCACTCTACACACCTTTGTGTGTAACTAGGGTGTGGTGTTCTATAGCTAGCTTGGTTGAATCCTGATTTGCATTCAGCCATGATACAGTCAGTTAAGATCAATGTTATTTTTCTGAACTGCTCAGTCATATGAGTGACAGTTGTAACACACAGTTTGACTGACAACTTTATGTCAAGCTGTATCATAACAACAATCATCCATGAATCTCAGCCAGTGTCTCTGCTTTGGTAGTAGAAGCACATCCCACGGAGTCAGAACTTTGCTCAGAAATTCTGCTATAGTTTATATTTGCTTTTATAACTAATATTGCCAAAGGAAAATCTATTAATTGAACAACACACAAACCTAAAGTTAGAACTACTACACAATGTAACAGAAAGGGGAGAACATGCCTAAGAAACTTTATCCAGGGAGTTTGGCTTTATATCAGTGAACTTCTCATTAATTCCCATTGCAGTGACTCATGACTCAGTAAACAGTTGTTTTAGGTTAACTGTGACATAAATGAAGTATGGAGGTAAAGAAATGTTACCCTTAATTCCAGGGTTTTATGATTTCTGATTTAGTATATATAGAAATGTATTGGAGGTATATTGGCACACCTTTATTAGTATTTTGGGGGATCATCTCCAGTGGTACTCAATAAGTTTGTTTCTCTGACACAACAGATGGAATGTCACTGAA